>NC_135793.1:23162381-23444881 GCF_051106095.1 Pogona vitticeps | reverse complement strand
ATCCACAAGCGCCGGGGAAGGAGAGGGTTAGCCCGGGAGGCGGGCATAGGAAGGAGTAATATGGCGATTATAGGAGAATAAAGCAAAATGGAATCGAGAAGGCAGGGTAAAAAGAGGGGTTTTGTTGGCTTTTTCTTTCCATTGACTTTTTTGTTTTGATCTGGGTCAGGAATTCGAGTAACGCGCGGGCGCTACTTTTCCCGGAACGCCCATTTTAACGCGAGCAACGACAGCCGCTCCAAAGCAAAACGAAAACCTCCACTACTTTCCCTGATTTGATTTTCTGATATAATTTTAAAGGGGACTTGCGAGCGTTTGGTAACGGAAGCTGGACTGAGAACGTTTTCCTTCCCGTTCCTCCGGCTTCCTCCAACCGCCTCCTGCTCTGCTCTAGATTTTTGGGGATTTCGTGTTATATTGAAATGGGACCAAGCCTTGAAAACAAGAAGACACGCGATAAATAAATCAATAGACAACTGTTCTCAACTAGGCTAATATTCCAGACGTCTCCTTCTGAAAAATCTGATTCTCTTTGTACGTGTGTGTGAGTGTGTAATTATTTGTTGTTACCTGAAAGGTTTCCTTTATTTTATTATTTTCCCTCTCTAGAAACACCCTCCCGTCTCTGCACAAACAACCCCCCCCCAAAAAATCCACGCCCCCAAGTGGAAGCAAGCTGGAAATAACTTCTGCACCGTCTGTTAATGAAAATCGTATGGTGGGGTAGACGAAAGAGGGGTGAAGGCCAGTCCCAGAAGCAGGGTTTTCTTTCTACAGCTGGAAAACAACACACCATTAGGATGGGATGCAAGGTCCGTGTTTAGGTTGAAACAGCGACACTGGGTGCAGCCCACAAAGTAGTCTGCAGTTCCCAAAATTTTATGTCACAGTAAAATGCATTAAGGTTTTAAGGTTCTGTGAGACTTGTCTTTTTTTTCTCCTATGGGTAGCAGAACTATTTCTCCCTGCAGAAGTGGCTAATGTTGTTGTTACTGTTATTCTGTTTAAGATAGAAAACGCTGGGGCCTTTTGAGTGACACAGGACTCCTCTTCGTTGAAAGGAGATGAGAAAAAACAGTGTTTGGAAAAGAGAAGGAAAAAGCTAGATACCCTCTCCTTTTATAGCCATTCCTTCGTTTGAAAGAGCCCCAATTCAGAAAATATAACATCCATCCATCCATCCATCCATCCATCCATCCATCCATCCATCCATCCATCCATCCATCCATCCATCCATCCATCCATCCATCCATCCATCCGGGTTTTTATGTTTCTATGTATCTGTCTACGTGTCTGTCTGTCCAGCTTGCTTGCTAGCTATCTTGCTCAGTTGTCTCCACTTGAAGAATAGGGTGGTGTAAACACTACCGTGGGAATTTAGTACCTGGAGCCAGACAGCAGAAAAGATTTTCTCCTCACTTTCATGACCTCTTCAGATCCGCTCTCCGAAGGCGGGCTGCTTGATCCTCTTGTCCAATAATAGGGCCTGCCCAGTTCACCGCATCTAACAATTGTTGATGTAAAAATGAAGCGCGTCTCTTTCCCTCGTGTGTTCCCAGAGAGAATTAGGAAAAGGCTGTGTGGTTCAGAATTATACAGATGGAAGAGTGGGTGATACCTTATTGAACCCCCCCCCCAAAAAAAAAACCCTCACATAGATAGCAGGCTTTTGTGGGCGAATATCCCACTTTCCCAGGCTGTACGCAGTCGAGCAAAATATATAAATAGAGAGATTTTGTAGTCAGAGTCTCCAAATATTCGTGGCACAGATCCGTGCCGAGTCTGTCTGCACGAGATGAGTTCACGTGAGCTTCGATCTTGCAATCGGTGTCATTTCTGAGTGGTTCAGTAAAAGTATCACCCTACTCTTGCATGTTCCTAGACCTCCAGATCCTCAAATGTCTGGTTTGGGCTGGATTCTGTCTTACCGTTCTCACTTCCAGGGCAATTTGCTTCCCACGCCCAAAGGTGCCAAGAAATTCAGGTCAGAGGTGCCCGGAGGTGTTGCGGTGAAGGCATTCTCTCTTTGCAACTTCCCATGCCAATATGAAGGGAGGAAGATGCCCAGTTTAGGAACGCTTTCCTGCCCGCCCCGTTACTTTAAATAGTGTCTTTTAAAGACGTAAGTCGCCTTGGGTCCTTTTGAAGGAGAAAGGTGCGAGTAAACATATTTTAAATAAATAAATAAAATAAAAAATATGCAAGGAGGAAGGAAGGAAAATAAGGAGAAGAATGGAAATTCTGTAGAGAAAAGACTAAAAATAAACAAAAGAAGAAAAGGAGTGGGAAATGCAACGCTAGGTGAGTAAAGATGGATGGGCAAAGCAGAGAAGGAAAGAAGGGGGAAAAGACCTTAAAGAGGAAAAAAAAAGTCATGATCCAGAAGTGAATGAATACAGAACGCTGAAATGATTAATAATCACTTCTGCCAAACGTGTTTGCCTTGTCTGGCAAGGTCAATGGCAGGCGTATTTGGTTTTCAGAGATGTTTTTATTTTGAAATAAAAACAAGGCGAATGTTTGGGTCACCTCAAGTTCTTTGGGGGAAGGTAGGGGGAGTGGGGTCCAGCCATCGCAATGGCTACGCCCCCTCCCCCCAAAAAAGGAGGGGCTCCTTGCTTAAGAGGAAAGCAAAGCAGCCAGAAAGGAACGGGCAACTTGTTACAGAGAAGACTAAACCGATGGGGGGGGGGGGAAAGGTCTTCAAAAAAATATTGCTCCCCCACCCCCACCCCCGAAGTAGAATTCTGGTTCTTTGCCCTTTTCCTGATCTGTATTCTTTCAAGAATTAATTCAAGAAGGTGTAGGAAGGGGGCATTCAGAAATATCCGTCAAGGATCGCAATGGGAGGTTTCTTTCCCCTTTGAGCTGGGAAAAAGGTATAAGACAAAGGAAAGGTTATTTCCTGTTCAACCATGTAACGATCATTACCAACCCAGCACAGCAGAATTGGCACCTCTCAGTTGGCTCTGGATTTGCCTCTACGAGACTCTGCACCCCGGCGATCTCACGCAGGAGATTAAAATTCGTCTCAATGTCTGAAGTTTGTTCCTTCCTCCCTTCCCTCCTCCCTCCCTCCCTTCCTTCCTTCCTCCCATCGTTATTTTTTTTTAATCCACTCTCTGTTCATTCCCTCCATCCTTCATTCTCTCCATCCATCCTCCACCCACTTCTGTGTGTTTCCTTGCGCCACAGGCCACTGTTGTGCAAACTTGCTCCTGAGGAAGCCTTCTTGGAATTCAAGGGAGCTGCTGGCCTCGAGGGAAAGGTAGAGGTCATATTTCTGCTCCGCTATTCAGCTGCCCAAATTTTATTTGGGTTCAGATCAGAAGCTGAAACACACACACACACACACACACACACACACACACACACACACACACACACACACACACACAGAAACAAAAACCAGCTCACGCCTCAAGCACCGGTTGCAAAATTTTGGGGTGTGGATTGTAGTTTTATTCCCGTTGATGGAGAAAAATCCGGCTCTTTAAGGGGCGCCTTCTTTAAAAGGTGCAATCAAATTGGAGCGCATCCTCTCTCTGCGAGATGACGTCAGCGAATCCGGAATCGTTTCTGCAACTCGTTACATGCAGAAGTAATCTTTCTCGTTATTAGAGAGTCTTTTCGGCTTGGAGGAACCCAACGGATCAAATTAGAATAGGTGAGGTGGGGTAGGAACCCCCACCCACCCCCATCATGAGTGGGACACACACACACACACACACACACACACACACACACACACACACACACACACACACACACACACGCCCCCCATCCTATGTGAGTTCTCTTTTAATTCTTGAACTCTTCAACACGTTGTTTCTAAGGTTTCCTCTTTCTGACGTTTCCAAGCCCGCTGCCTTCCTTCGGGGTGTGTGTGTGTTTGGTTTTTTGTGTGTGTGTGTCTCTTCAATTATTTGGCAGTTATTTCAGAAGGAGTGATGGAAGGAAGAAGAAGGGGGCGGGTGGAGAGAGAGAGAGAACACGGTTACACCTCCTTAAGCTTTCTTAGCCTAGTTTTTGGAGGTAAACACGCTAAAGCAGACACGAGCGGAGTTAATACTGTGTCATGTTTATGTCTGTGTTACAACAAATAATGCATCAGAAGGAAAATCACAAACACACAGACACGCACAACCATTTTTTTTAATTTTTTTTTTGGGTAAAGATGCCATTGCGAAAGGCGGGGAGGATCCGGTATTAAAATTCTCAAGATAACGCCGGAGACCTCTCCCCCACCTGATGGACAAATAAAATAAAATAAAAGCCGGGGTGTTCGGACATCATAGGGGCCGAGGGCAGGGTGTTGTCGTTGTTTTGTACGTGGGAAGGCTGCCTTCCTTGCGTGTGTGAAACAGCCAACACGAATCTTTGCTCTCAGGAGAGCAATTCTGCATCTTTCGACCTATTTCAGCCCTCATAGCCCTATGATCCTGGGGAGAATTAACACGCCTGGCAGGCGGGGTGGGGTGGGGTCAGGAAGTGGGGAAGATCGCTTCGTGAGGACTCGCGCTATTCGTGTCAGCGTGTGAACCCTTCTTCACTTCCGCCTCCGTGTCGTGAAATCGGACAAGTAAACCCCGGGAGGGGCTTTTTCTGTTCTCTTCTTCAGGAAATATTCCGTTACGAAACATAACTTCACTAGGTGGTAGTTTTTTTTTTTTAATGGCTCTAAACTGGCAAAGCCTTAGAAATCTTTTCCTCGACGCTCCCTAGAAAAAGCGGGGCGAGGCGGAGGAGAGGAGAAACAAACGTGGACGTGACTTGCCCAAGGCCATATAGAGACTCTGTGTCAGCGCTCGGTAAATCCAACCTCAGCAGCAACTTGTCTGCGGCTGGGGAGGGGGGGGGGGAGAATCCTTTAAATCAGATCATAAAGTGGCAACCGGGGATCTGAAGAAGGAAATAAGGCAGAAATGAAGGGAGGTGAAGCCCATCTAAAAACACGCATGCGAGAGACACGTGTTCGCAAGTGCTCGTAGGAATGACCCGGTAGGTCAGGAAGGTTCTCTGCAATTTCCAGTTCTCTTCCCTTCTTCACAGACGTGTTGCGGCTACAATTTAGATGACGAGGAGGCGGGTGGTGTCTGAAAGACGAATGCGTTGATGACAGTGTTGGTTTTTGCAGGGTAGAGCGTAGTATTTCATCAGGGACGGGAGACACGGGTACCCAAACACGATAACACACCGCGAGAATTCATTCCCAGGGATAATTTCGCCTCTGGATGTTAGCTACAACTTGACTGTCGGTCCGTCGCTTCTGTTCTTCCTGCTTCGCTGCCAAGACTCTGCAGGCAGTTTACATTTTTTAAAAAAAGGCTAAAACATCAAACGGAAGGGGTTTGCAGAAGCATCATCATCCTTCTCTCGGCGAGGAGGGTGTGGGGCGCCGGAGGGGCGGCTAGACCTGTTGAATTTTCGCCCGTCAGGCAGCTGTTAAAAGCATCCGCCGGGGCTGCTGAAAGGCATCGCTTCTGATTTTTGGGATTCTATATTTCACATGTAATTGCAGGGCTTTATTGATGTTGGTGTTGATGTCCTTCCCCCCTCCCTCCCCAAAAAAAGCCCTGTAGTGTCTCCCAACCATGTTTACCAAGGAATACAAATTCACCAGGTGGCGATCAGATTCTGGTGACTGAGAAACAGCAAAACTGGCTTTCCAGCTTGCTTTGGCGAGGCCCCCTCGACCCTCTTTCCAGTGTCAGCTCGGAAAGTCATGCGGGTGCCGGGTCTCTGAGCATGGGCAAAGTGCTTGCCTCTCGCCAGGTGGCCATGGCCAACGCCTTGGATGGGTGTGTGTGTGTTTGTGTGCATTCGCCAGGAAATCTCGGTTTTAAAGGCGGCCCTTTAAGGCTCATCCCTAAAACTGGAGGCACCTTGCTTTCCTCGGCTTTGATCTCATTACTCCCAAGTAACTGGATGACCATAAAAAAGCTGCTGAGGAACCATCAGAGCCCCCCCCCCGGTCTATCCGGCTCCCCTACGGTTTATGCAGACTTGGGGGGGGGGAAAACTTCGTAGGATTTCAGAAACCCGCCCCATTTAGGGGCCGAAAGCCTCAGAACCTACCGGGTAGGAAGCAGAGTCTGGATCTTTTACTGGACTACACTACCCAAAATCCCCCAAGCCAGCATGGATGGGGAGTCTGAAAGGCGGCATGCAAAATATTGTTTCCAATCTCCGGGACAAACATAGGATCGACCTGTACACCTACCCACGTAACGTCCGCTAGAAATAAAGCTAGAACCCCAAAGTAAAAGGGGCAGATTTAAATTTGACCATAGAAAGCTGTGGATTTCGGCAGGGGTTTTATCCCAAACCAGATATTGGATCCAATATGGCAATAAAGACTATTGTTCTAATTGAAGCTAGCTGATCGTTAAGAAGATGTTTCCCACCGTTCCGTAGCTCGGTTTCCTTTTAATTTATTTTAACTCGTTCTCAGGTCTGTTTTAGTGACTTTTTCAATCTGCTTTCAATCAGTCTGGAGCTCCGTTCCTTAGGGATAGAAATGTAATTAAGGTAAATCCAGTTTTCACAACCTTGTCGGGAGATGGCACAGGCTGAACCTGGGACTTTCTGAGTACAAAACGCTGCCCTGCCATTAAATTAATCTTAACCATCATCTTTGAACTCCAGAGCTGGAAGGGGCCCGCTGGATCATCGACTCCAGCGGGGAATCGAACTCCCAGCCTCGGACGCCTCAGCCACTGGCTATAGCTGCCTTGCGCCCTCTTTCTTTGGACTTGGGACAGTTGAGCGTGGGTGTGAGAGGATGTCTGAGCTTGTACAAAGTTCTAGCGGTGTTAGGAAGGCGCTCATCCCCCGCTTTCTTGGACCCCCGGTTACACAAACGCATGCAAGCTCTGAGAATCGGTTTAGCAACTGGCAGTCTGCACGTGTGAAGGAGCAGGAAATCATCTCACGCGCAACACCTTCCCGGAGAGAGTCAGGATCCCTATTCTGGGGTCTTAGGATCTTCCTGCTCTGAGAAATGCAATCCAATCCATTTTGTTTTCTTTCTCCACCTCTGTTAGGCACGCAGGACCCATGCCAATGGATCTAACCTTTCTCCATACAATTCTAACCATCGGGGACCCCCGGGAAAAACCATTATGATTTGCGCCGGTTTCTAAGCAAGCAGGTTGATGGATCTTCCGGTGGGGGGCGCCACTGCAGCTTGCGCAAAGGCTGGCGCTGTTGGGAGGTGTGCTTGCTGCGCCGCTGGGGGCGCCACGGGACCCACCATCAGGGTTGACAACCAATCGCCTCGCTCAAATCGCGCGCCCCTTTGCTTGTCTGAGCTGCGCGCGCGGAAATCCTCAACACGGCCCTGGTCCTGTGGAAGCCGAAGGGATGCGGGGAGTCCTTGCGCGTTCGCTAGCTTCTGGTTTCTAGCAGGCCTTTCGTGCTGGCTGGTCCCAGATCAAACCAAAGCCTGAAATATCTCTGGAGGCAAAAAATGTTGAAACGGAGGTTGTTCTACTTTGGGCAGGTCGTGAGAAGACAGGGTTTCCTGCAAAAGATGAGGATGCTGGGGAAAAGTGGAAGGCAGCAGGAAAAGAGGAAGGCGAAATACGAGATGGACTGGCACTCTAAAGGAAGCCCCAAGCTTGAGTTGGCAAGAGCTGAGCAGGAACTGTTGAGAAGAGGATAGGATGGAGGATCACTCTTTCCTAAGTCAGAGATGACTAGGGGCCACAGAACAACTGTAGCAAAGACTATGTGAAAGGGATGGAAAGGGGGAGAGAGGGAGGAGAAGAGCAGAGGGGAAGAGGGAGGGATGGGCTGTCATTAATGAAGCACGAGCACGTTAGTTTTATTTTATTTCCAAGCCAGAAGAGAAAATGTGGTTAAAGCCTTTATTTTATTTTATTTATTTATTTATTGCATTTATATGCTGCCCATCTAGACATGGTCTACTCTTGGGTGGTGAAGAGCCCCCAGTCGGTAATAAAACTCATTGGGATTGTGTGAACCTCCCTGAGAGTGTCAAACTCTGCCTCTCAGCTTCACCCACCTTGCAGGGCTGTTAGGAGGAAAAAGGGGCGAAGGAGGGCTGCGGACTCTGCCTTGAGCACCTTAGAGGAAAAACTGTGCCACAAAATAAAACACCTTTCGTTTAGTTTAATCACTGAACCCCATTTCTCGGCATCGGTTAAACAGGCAAAATCTGCTGATCCAAAGCATTTAGGGCAAAATCTGGTTTTAGTCTCAACGATAACCGACCAGCTGAAATGACTAGGACTTCTGTTCTTCACTTATGGAAGTCCTAGAGATTTCCAAGGGGGTACCGTATAAATGAACTAGAACTGGATTCAGACTGTGCCACTTCTTTTTTTCCCATGCACTTCTTTAATTTAACACTATTTCATGTTCTAACCAGCTCATGTCAAAGTACCCTGAAGGAGTAAAGCCATGGATCTGATCACAGCCATTGAAGACCTATGAAAATGCTAAAATATATTCGTGTCCCAGTGACTTTATGCACATGTCAAAATCAAGTCAGCTAAGGAAACAGCTGGCTTTGTTACCCCAGAGTAAACCTGACCTAGTGATTCTCTGAGGAAGGAGTTCCAGAGGGCTGTGGGATCAATCTGAAAAACCCGTCTTTAATCAGAAGCTGGTTTATCCCGAGTCAGACAGAGATCTGTCTGGCTTTGCATTTTCAGCTCTGACTGGCAGAGTCTCAAGTTCAAGTTTCTGTCTCATCCCTGCTTGATAGCTGGTGGTCTCCTGTCCATAAATGAACCAACCCAGACCCAGTTTAGCCTCTGAAACCAAATACGCTCAAGCATGTTTGGCATGGAATAGCGTCTCTACCCTAGCTTCTTGTCTAAATGGTTGTGCAGGAGATCTCATACAATAATGCTGCAATGTTCCAAGTGTTCGAAAACATATTCCATACATCACCTGTTCCAGAGGATGGAAAGTTTCTTTTTCTGGACTACAAGACCCATAATCCTCCAGCCAGCATAATCATGGCCCATGCCGGAGAAGAGTTTTTGGGCAATGTAGTCCAAAAAAGTAATGTTTCTAAGGGATCTAACTGTAATCCTTGCACAGCCTTGCAATCAGTAATCAATATAATCAATCAATATTAATTCCTACCCCCGTACTATAGATTGTGAGACCAAGATGAAAGAGAATAGTTTATCCAATACAATCTAATGAGTTCACGGCAGAAGGGAGATTCAGATGAAGCAATTCTTGATTTTTAGCGCAGAAGCTTAGCTTCTATAACTGAAGTAGAAGAAGGGTAGATTTTTCTTTAACACATGTAGAGCTGTAGCCTAATCAGGTTCATCTTCATGTTTACCTGGAAGTTCCACAGAATAATAATAATATTATAATAATCTTAGAACTCCAGAGCAGGAAGGGATCCTATAGACCATTGAGTCCAGTTCCGGTCAAGGATCCCCATTCACCCTACAAGCTGATTATTACAGAAGCCTCATTCTGTAAAGTCAACAAGGAAAGCCCCAGGCACGTTCTCTGTAAGTAGTCTAGCACTGGAATTTTCTAAGCAGAAGCACAGAGGATGATTTTTAGGCATTTGAAATCAGGCAAAAGAAGAAGAAGAAGAAGAAGAAGAAGAAGAAGAAGAAGAAGAAGAAGAAGAAGAAGAAGAAGAAGAAGAAGAAGAAGAAGAAGAAGAAGAAGAAGAAGAAGAAGAAGAAGAAGAAGAAGAAGAAGAAGAAGAAGAAGAACGTGTTCCTATCACATGAAATTCAGCAATACTGATTGTGAAGGAAATTAACTGCCCGGTTAATTTAGTTACATACCTGTGAATCCTGAGATAATTTCTAGCACACCCTTCCTTTCTCATATCCACGAAAGTTAAAGGCATTCAGTGTCATGACAGACCTATTTTGACATTCATTCCCAAGGTAAATCTTGCTAGCGTTCATCACTAGATAAGACCTTTATATACTAGCTGGAAGGCTTTTTCCTACAGTTTGATGTTTGCAATTTGATGCCAGGGGATGCTCATGAGAAAATTCATGCTGAATGAATGATCTCGTGTTTTTAAAGGTTGATTTATATAGTGAGGTTGCACTGACTGGTGAATTACAAGACATTATATTATTTTAAAAATTAAGGTACTAATTTGGCTACTTCTTAAAAAGTAGAGAAGTCACCTGTAAGTAAAATTTTACTTCTCCACTAGCAGCAGTAAAATTGCATCCATTGAACTGTAGATGCAGCTCAGGATGTGATCTGTATGCTCCAATAATTTATGCTGAAGCCAGAACAGTGACTTCATGGCAGGCTTCTTCTGTAAGAGTGATTTTTTCCCACTCATCTTTTAAAAAAGGATTTGTGTAGGATGGTTGCAGGAATTCGCAAGGTGAAGGAAGGCAGGAGATTAGGTGGGACGCCAGCAAGGTGTTTGGACAACAGGAGAAATAACTGGGTTCAAGTTTTTGTGGTGGAAGGAATATCTGTCGTAAGAGAACACCAACAGTTGCACAAGTACATTACACTGGGACTTGCTTCAGCCAGAAGTAGAGATGGCTGTTGGATGAGATGCATTTTCCAAAGGAAAGAAGACAAAATCTATGGAAAGTTAGAAGATGAGGAGTATTGGTTTATCAACAGTTTGACCTTTCACAATAGCTTGGGTCCCCAGATGCTCTTGGACTGCAACTCCCAGAAGCCTTTGCCAGTAGCTCTACTGGCCAGGATTCCTGGGAGTTGTAGTTGAAGAACATCTGGGCACCTAAGCTTGGGCACCACTGCTGTATGGTATCCTTTCACCAAACCTGTTTGCGAAATGATGCTAATACAAATTGGTGGAGCATAATGGCAATGTAGACAGAGGATTTTTGGCTTCATGTTCTTGGGATGGATTTCTAGGAAGCAGGATTGTTCCTCTAGAAATACCCTTTGTCTAAGGAACATAGAACCTCGCTCAGGTTGAGAATCGAATACTGTGTCAAAAAGGTTCTTAGGGCTTTAACTCAAGTTAAATGGGCAGGTATCCCAAATGTTTGCAAATTCTAGTCTAAAGCACCCGTTTCCAGGTACTAAGCCGTGAGAAAATTCAGTCTCTGTGGTTGTGGGTAAACCACACAGCTCTAGAGCGCCCCAAAAGCAGGGAATGGCAAACCCTTTCAGTATACATACCGCGTACCTTGAAAATTCTGGGCAGGTATTAAATAATAAGAGTCTTAACACTGCAGAGATAGAGGGGAGCCTGTGGATCCATCCAGTCCAGCTCCTGTCCAGGAGGCTGAATGAGGAATCAAACTCCCAACCTCTGGCTCTGCAGCCAGAGACCTTAGCCATTGTGCTATCCAGCTCTTGGATCCTGGATGGGCCCTACTGTCTTTTTAACTCTAAACCTAGGAGGATTGAGGCTGGGATGTTTTGAAGGGAAAGCAGATGCTCTATTACAGAGAGAAAACTCTCCCCGCCTGCCTACCTGACAAGGTTGTTAGGAAGATAACAGGAGGAGGATAAACATTATATGCACTTCCCAGAATTCCTCGGAGACAAAGAGGAAGTTGAACACAGCAACAAAAGGGGTTGGCGGCTAAGATTCCAGCGATGGGACCAGCTGAGCATGACATCCCCATATGGGCGTTTTTAGATGCTGCTCAAGTTTTAATAGAGATTTACAGGCTTTTATGTGTTGCACAGTGAAAGTGTTTGGAAAGGGGAGGATTTATTCCCCCCCCACCGCCCCCAACCCTGCAATTAACAGAAGCACACCCTTTTCTTATTCCTCTCTCATGGGCTTCTTCCCTGTACTACAGCGTGGTTGAAAGTTCCATTTTTGTGTGTGTTTATGTTCAGGACACAGGACTAATTACAGCAGCTCCCAATTTAGGATCCAGCAGTGGTCCTTGCACATTTGGATGCATGTGTTGGAGAAATTTTGTGCATGCCAAATGGGAAATGGGAG
This sequence comes from Pogona vitticeps, assembly GCF_051106095.1. NCBI lineage: Eukaryota > Metazoa > Chordata > Lepidosauria > Squamata > Agamidae > Pogona > Pogona vitticeps. The sequence continues at coordinate 23,432,961 of NC_135793.1, read as the reverse complement.
TTTTGTGGTTTCTGGTCCACTTGCAATGAAAGCTGTCTTGATGTTGGGAAGCACCCTTTGGTTTCCTTGGGGGGTGCGTTTCCAAACTAGCAGAATTACATACGCAGAAATGCACCCCTAAATTGTCAAGTCTGTGAAACAGCTGCCTTTGGTTCCAGCCCAGCCAAAAGGGTCTTAAATGCCAGATTCTTAACCTAGTCCAGATGTGAAACCTTAGCAGGAGAGGGCTGGAATTTCCCATTGAAACCAACAGGACTGAGCAGACAGGCATAAAAATCGTGCCGTCAGTTACATCCCATGCAACCCTAAACAAACAAACTCAGAATTAAGCCCTAAATGCTCAGAAAAATCAGGATTTCCATCCCAGCAAGTCTGTTCAAAATTGCAACCCCAGAACTGAATGAAATAACGTTTTCTTACATGGGTGTGATTTCAGCAACTGAACTAAGACTGTTTTGTTTCAGCTCTCAGATGAAACTGAGTCAGTCTGGTATAGCCAAATAATTAACAAGTTTTGTGGCCCCTTTCAAACAATTAGATTTATTATAGCTTGAGGTTCTGTGGTATTCATTCATTCATTCATTCATTCATTCATTCATTCATTCATTCATTCATTCATTCATTCATTCATAGGATTTGGGCTGACTTCTGAACTGACCATCTGACCGGTGGTCGCTTTGGGTGGTGCAAAACCCTAAAACAACGTTCAAACATATGTCAAATTAAATAATGAACAAATGAATGTTAATTTAACATTTTTTTTAATTGTTTGGGTAGCTTCTAGATGTAATCCCTCTCTTTTAGCAGAACTACTAGGCGTGGCATGATTGAGAAAGCCTGCCGGAATAAGGATGTTTTTAGAGACGTGTTAAAGCTCTCCAAGCAGAGGGCCAGACGAATCTCGGGTGGCAGTTCATTCCACAGCATAGGAGTGACCACCGAGAAGGCCTCGTTCCTTGTCTTGACTTTCTGGGCCTCCCTCCAGGTCAGCATCCTCAGCCGCCCAGGAACTTTATACTCTGTGTGTTTGAAGATGTAGCTTGCAACCCACAAAAGCGTGGGCTGGTCTGGATCATTTTAAAGGTTATGCCAGACTTTTTGTTATTGAATTGTTGGCTCTGTTTTTGTATCTAGTATTCAAATCCTATACCCCAAACTCATACGCACACACCCCATTCCCAAACTGTAGTAAGCCATTCTAGGTGCTTCCCAGACTTTGAAATTGAAGGTCCTAGAACTGTGAGCCATCCGGGGCATTTGCCTCTATGGCCATGAGTCGGTGTGGATTCGTGGATACAATGTGGGACTAGGACTCTGCCGAACTGAGTTCAAATCCCCACTTGGCTGTGGGGCCTGGTCAACCACACCCAGAACATTTCCTATACAGTACTGTACTTTGAAGTTGCCACAAATTTGAAGCCATTAGATGACACCTAAGGGAAAAAAAATAAGTGTTTTACCACATTGTTGTTTTCAGGATTTTTTTTTCAGTGTCTTCCTCTGCCACTTGTTATTATTTTACTTTTAATGCTGGAGAGGTGGAGAGAGACATTTAGAGGACTGGCTATAACAGCTGCGAGAAGACTGTGTCTAATCCAGGATTCAATGCATTTTGTGTTGGCTTTTGGAAACGTCAGCGGCTGTGCTTCAGGCCACAACACAACTTGGGCTGTGAACCTGAGATACCCCAGAATGTGGGCAAAATGTATGGGGTTAAAGGATACACTTGCTCCATAAAATGCACCTCTTTCTCCAAACACACTAAGTACATCTGGGTTGAGGTTTGCAGCATTGTGGAGTTTGGACTACAGTTCCCAGGATTCCCCAGGAAGCTATGGGAATGATAGTCCACAACCACAAATCTTATACCTCTAGTGGAGGATAATAAAGTAGGTGTTGGACTGCAGACGATTCCCCTTCAGAGGTGCTGGGAATCGGCAGAGGGTGTGTATACAAGCAGAGAGACCAGCAATAAACCAAGATCACAGAATGGGTGGTTTGTTTTAAAGTGAATCCAGAAGCATCCAGGCATTTCCGCCCTGATCTACAGGGTTTACATTTTAAGGGATGAAGAATCAGTGAAAACAAGGTCCAGGGTTATATCCAAGCTCCATAAGCTACTGGGCGTGGGGCTCAGGTTATGAGGGGCTGCTCATTTTTAAAAACACACATGCAGAGCAAAACTGAATCTCATGTTTTGTCGAACTTTTAGGGCTGAAGCTGGCAGAACCAAAGGGAACCTAAGAAAATGAAGTTTTTTCACCAATACGGCCACGTGCAAAGAACAAGCAGTTTCTCATCGATATCAGGGTTTTCTGGACCCCTCAATGAGAACTAGGGAAGATTTGATGTTAGCAGCTCCCAATGCCCTCAGTGTTACCTGTTATTGGGCAAAAACTTCCTGGTGTATTTATCAATTCTACTGTGGTGCTTCTGACGTAAGCAAAGAAGTAGAGATACACTTTCGGTGGCGTTATGGCACTTCTGAGTTTTCTCTACCTAGCACACTCTGAAAGGGGTCCCTCCTAGGTCAGAGTTGAGTTGATGATAGGTAATTATTATTGTACGGTGCATAACCCTGGGGGTCTTCAGTTTCAGCATGGCTCTGGTGGAAACCCTAGCCAGCTCCAGGCCGCTACTGCACCTGACAGCCAACAGCATGGTTGACTCCCAGTTTGGGCCTGTTTTGTTGTTGTTTTTAGTCGTGTCTGACTCTTTGTGACCCCACGGACCAGAGCATGCCAGGCCCTCCTGTCTTCTACTGCCTCCCAGAGTTGGGTCCAATTCATGTTGGTTGCTTCGATGACACCGTCCAACCATCTCGTCCTCTGTCGTCCCCTTCTCCTCTTGCCTTCACACTTTCCCAACATCAGCGTCTTTTCCAGGGAGTCTTCTCTTCTCATGAGATGGCCAAAGGATTGGAGCCTCCGCTTCCTACTAGAGGTTAAAACCCAGCACCTTCTGTTCTCTGAAATGGCTCCAGGTTCTTGAATGACAAGGTGTGTGTGGGAAAGAAGGTCCTCCCTTAGTTTTCAGTGCATTTATTTCTTTTACCTTTTCGTCCCCTCGAGTAAGGAGGGCAGCAAGCATGGGTTAAAATTTCAGAGAACTGGTTCTTTGGCTTTTATTAAAGTTTCCATCTTTCATTTGCTAGTCAAACCAGATCGTTCCTCTTTTCTGTCTGGCTTTCAAGCCTCAAGCGATGATGGAGGAAGACTTTAGGATTGGAATCAAGTCTTCTAGTGTTTATCTCTCCCAGTTTCCCGCCCCGTCCTCGCTTTGGACAACACTTTTGGGAGATGATAGATTTGGGACTTCCCCTAAGAGATATTCTCAGCCTATCAATGTTCTCACGGATAGGCTAAAAAAAGCAAGAGGCAAGAAGCAATAATTGCAGCCCCCCTTGTCTGCATCCCACAGGCCATTTTCAATATCTTCCGGCCTCTCTCCCACCATCCCTTAAGCAACCCGAAGACAAACCCCCCTTTAAAAAGCAAAACAAAAGGAGAAATCACCGCCACCACTACTGACAATAACAAGAATCTCCAATCTTGTTTCCCGTTAACCGAGAGAGAGAGAAACCGAAAGTTGTCTTCCAGAAAGCGAAAGTTTCGGCGGAACAAAAGAGCGCAAAGGGAGACACGCGACGTTCCAATTTGCAACGTTCGGCGCGGGGCGTGGCTGGGGCAGAGTTAAGGGGACCAGCCCTGGCATGTGGAAAGGATACCTGCCATTCACTTAATTTGGGACGGGACGGGACTGATGTATGTGTTTGAGATGAGAGACTCGCGATTTCAGACTCCCCCCCTTTCTCCCTTCCTTACTCCCCCCACGAACCTCCAACCCCCCCCCCCCCACGCCGCCGCCTCGGCATCTTCTTTCCGCTTCGATGCCCTTCTCCTCCGAACCGCAAACACGCAGGTTTTAAGAAACCTCTTTCAAAAGCAACCGGGTCTTTCCGGGAAACGGCCTCTTAGGAAGGGAGGGTGGGTGTTGTTTGTGGAGGGAGCCTTCCTGTCCAGACAGAGGAGAAATCGCCCCCTTTTTTCTTCCCAGCTGATCCGGGAGGAAGGCTGGCGACTTTCCCCTTGAAAACCTTCGCATGCTTTCGGAGGGTTTGTTTGCTCCCGTTGCCCCTCAGGGTTCAATCAGGCAGAAAGGGTCAATACAGGGTATGTCCCACGCAAAAGCAGGAGGACAATGAAGCCACCCTCCGGGTCACAGGTCAGCCCCGTCCCTGATTGAGATATTCGCAACTCTCTTTCCTTCCTCTTCTCTCCACCTCTTTTCCAGTCGCCTCTCCTTCCTCCTCCTCGGCGCCCCCCCCTCAAGTTAGCTCCGAAGGAAAGGAGCCACCTAGTCCAGGGTCTTTTTTTGGGGGGGGGGGAAGCGTTCGGCTTGGGTAGATTTGCAGAAATCTAGCCTAAAATAAATGCATATTGAAAAGATAAGGACAAGTGTGTCATCTCCTCTTCCCCCCCCCCTTTTACTCACACGCTTCCCCCCCCCCACAAGGAAAGATGAAAGAAAGACGGATAAACGTTGACGGATTTCACTGGTCCAAGGTAACACCATAGAGGTGTTCAGTTTTAAAGCAGTACACCAGCGTTGTTTCTTATGCAAGGGGAGATGCGTACACCTAAAAACACCACGCGGTTAGGTTAGAGGGACACACACGCGCTGAGAAGGACGGGGGGAGTCCGCTGGGTAAAACATGCGTGTTTCAGTCTTTTTTAAGTAATGACATTTAGATAGATCTAGGCAGAATAACAGACCATGGGGGAAAAAAGACAGAAAGCTGGCCGCTAACAAGTTAACTAGACAGACTACACCCAAGTAAACCTACATGAGATTGCGCTCTCAGATCACGGGGGAAACCCACAATTCCCCCCCCCCCAGTTTCTAATGGACGTGGAATAGGATTTTGAGATGCTATGAATCAATCGATCGATTGATTACTTCTCATGATATTTTGAAAATTAGAATTTGTCTTGAAGTGCGTCATTCTGAGAAACCGAGGCGAGTGGGTTCTGGGAGTCCTATATTTTGTCCTTAAAACGGGTTTTCCCTGAAGAATTATTTCTATATCCATATGCCTATAAGATCTATGCAGAGGTGTGTGCATGCGTGCGTGCATGTGGCTATATATATATGTAGGATTATTCGGAGGGAACTGGGGCTGTTATTTTCAGGCACAATAAACGGATTTGCCCTGAACTGGGCTCAATTCTCCAGTTCCGCTTCCCTTCCTGTTTTGATTATTTAGGAAGACAAGGCTGGAGAAATAATAAAATATAATGTATTTTAAAATATGCTTTAAAACTGGTCAGATCTAACGGGCATTGAATGCCTTCATGTGTGTGTGTGAGTAGGCAGGACTCGGATGGAATTTAAATCCCTCCTCTTTTTCTGGAATTGAGGGAACCTCAAAGTTCTCAAACCCCCCAAAAAAGGGGGAATATCTAGACACACAGACCATAAGCGTAGATCAATCGACTGCTCATATGTGGCGGGCATACATGAGCAAATATTGGGAGCCCGTTCTTCTCCGAATGCATTTAAAATTCTCGTCCTTCTAGACGGGAAAGGATGCTAATAAATAAACCCGTCTCCCAAAAATGGTTTACGCTTCTGCTCAGTCTTAGTCATCAGTGATTATCAATCATCACCATAAAATAAAATGTCATTTTGAATCGTTTTATTACTCTCATTATGAAATCCAGTCGTTGGCCGTTCCCAGGGGAACGCTCAAGCACTTTAAGGATGGTTGGGGTACAACTCTCGCTTTATGGGTTTGGCCTTATTTTTACCCCCCCTCTCTCATTACAATACCAGCTCAGCCCTTTCCCCATAAATCCATTAACTTGCCCTCCCACAAAGATTTGAGAACAGGATGTACTTTCGCGACTCTGTCTTTCTAAAGCTGCGAAATATATATACTCATACAGTATATATTTGAGTAAAGGATGTTATTTCGAACACACACAATATTATGCTGGGTTTGCTGGTTTCCAGTCCCCCGCCCTTCCGAGGGTCACACACACACACACATACACACATGTTGAGATTCGGGCTCTTAAACTAACTAGCCTTAACTAACCCTGAGGCCACTGGCCAAACTTAAGTTCCCAGAACGTCTGAACTCGCGGCTTAGAAGTTTAGCTTTGAAGAAGGGAAAACACCCACCTCAGCAGGGCACGGTTAGGAAAAAGGTCATGTTCAGATCCCTCGTCCAACATATTCATCATCCCTCCCCCCCTGGTTCTCATTCTAGGAGGTTAAAAAAATTATCTCCTTTCCCGATCCAGCGCGTTTGCAAACATCAGACTTTTCAGCAGGGCTGGTTAACAGAACAAGGAGAGAGGAATTAATAAGTCATACGTTAATTTCAAAATTTATATATATATATATCCGTCCGCCTGTCTGTCTGCTCGCCTTTGAGCCACTTTATAGCCGTGCAGCCCACTGAAATTAAAATACAGACACATGATTGTGTGTTCTGCCTTCCCGATCAAATCATTTAATTTGTGGACTTGATTTTAAAAATATCCTTCCTGAGACTGGTGGCAGGAGCGTCGACCCTGGAGGATAATTCTATAGAGGGACTGAAGGAGCCAGCATTTGTGTAGGGAGCGATGTGCGTGCCTGTAAATATGGTTGTTGGATCTGTCCAGAACCTAAATATATCGTATAAACGTGGGGAATGTTTAGAGGCCTGGTGAGAATCAAGGGAAAAGGGGCTTACGTACTTGTTTCGGTTACATGCGCCCGTGTGTAGATGGACCCATAAAGAGTGATCTAGAGGAGGGTGAAGAACATCGCTTGAATTGTTGCAAGCAAGTTAGCCATCAAGGTGCCGGATCATCAAGAGCGAAAATTCCCTCAATGTCTGGGTGGAAGTCTCTCTGAACCCTTAAAAAAAAATCAACACCAATAAATAATTCTAACGCGCCCCGTCTCCCTTCCCCCCCCCCCCAGTCTAGATGGCGAACTTGCACCTGAATTAACGGTCGGTTGAAGGTCTAGTCCCACACGCACAAAACCCCTTCCCAAGTTTGCTGCCCGCCCCCCACTCGTTCTTAAGGACATCCCAGCCCCGCAATGTTTTGCACTCTCTCCAGCCTCCCCAAGATTGTTGGCTACAGGATATCTCCCTGATGCGCTCCGCTTTTAATTGTATAATCCGTGTTTTCTGTGGTCTGTTGCAGGAGGCCTGGGACCTATTATTATTATTATTATTATTATTATTATTATTATTATTATTATTATTATTATTATTATTATTATTATTATTATTATTATTATTATTATTATTATTATTATTATTATTATTGTCCCCGTCCTCCGTCCTCCCATTCCCGAGCGCTCTACTCTCTTCTCGTCCTGCTTTGATATCTTACCTCCTTCCTCCCCCACCCTCTTTTCCCCTTGTCGGGAGTCCAGACTTGTTTACCCCAGTTCGGATCTCTGAAGTTCAAATGTACACGTGATTCCTTTTTTTTTTTTTTTTTTTTTTTTTTTGCTCTCGTGGAGCGCTTCAATGCAAAAACGTCTCGTTCGCTTTGTGGGTTGCATTTAATGACCCCGGAATAGCCGAGCAGGCTCAGGGCAGGCGAATAAACTTAATTTCTTGGAAGCCACCTTTCTTTGGCCTGCGCCAGCTGATTGAAAAACACTGCGGCTCATAGATTTGGGCCGAGATTATTATTTGGGGCTTTGCTGCGGTTTCAATCCACTTGACTTTTGAAGCCTTTCCCCGTTGTTTATGGTGGCAGGAAAGCAACTTGTGGCTTGGAACGGCTATGCAGGAACTAAGGTTCAAAGTAACGGGGAACGTCACCAGCAGAAGGCCGGAAACGAAATTGATCAGAAGACGGAGGTTAGCGAGTAGTGACATTGACTAGAACGGATCGCCTTTGCATCCATCGGCCGAGATGAGGCTTTATTAATGCTACTGTATTGTTGTTAAATTACTCTACAAGTTTCCCATAGGGTGCACCTATGCCTGGTGGCTTGGTGGTGGTGGTGGGGAGGATAATGGTTGCGGGGGTAGGTGGTTTTGCTTTGCTCGGGCAGAAGCGAAGTAAATTACATTGCTAACGATGAAGTCCGGTTTCCGAGAGAAACAGCAGCGGCCCTCCAGAGAGAAGCCACGAGGCAGATCTCTCTCCTCCTTCCGGCCTCTAAATTTGAAATATAAGATTTTTCTGGAGCGAAATCAGGAAGAAAGAAAAGCTGGCCTTCGCGATCAGAGTTGCCCGCAGATCCTCTGATCGGCAGTTAGCAAAGAACCACATACGACTGTCCTATCCAATATTTTTTCTTAGACTTCCTCCGTAAAGCCAGTGTTTTCTGAGCCTTCGACTTTTCAATTTTGTTTTAACGTATGGTCTTGTGTGCTTTGTTTGATTTTTTAAGTTTTTAAAAAAATCCTTGGTTTTGTTGCCGGGAAAAAAAGAGAAACACAGATACCACTCCGGCAGTCACGCAAACACACTGCAGACGTATACAAAGAGGGGAAACAGAGATTGCCAACAGCTACCAGCAGCAACGAAACTTACTAACGAATTAGCTAAATATGAAAGCATTACCCATCTAAATAAGGCTGGGGCCCGATCCAGCAGGGGGGGAAGGGAAGCGTGTTGGCTTCCCAGGGATTTCAGCCGTAGAGAGAGTTTAAGCAGGTGCTTTCTCGTTGACACCGAGGGGACTTAACAGGAGCTTTATTCGCGCCGGATCGCGCTCGAGAAGAGGGATTGAGAGAGGAAGACCCACAGAAGCGTAAAGATGACTATATTTGTTCCGGGCATAAGCCACATCGGGGTTGTTAATCACACCCGGCGGAGGTTTTTCTTTCTTTCTTTCTTTCTTTCTTTCTTTCTTTCTTTCTTTCTTTCTTTCTTTCTTTCTTTCTTTCTTTCTTTCTTTCTTTCTTTCTTTCTTTCTTTCTTTCTTTCTTTCTTTCTGAGTCAACCTACGTGGATTTAAGGTTTTGCGTGTTGGTGTGTTTAAAACCCATCTTCATGGAGGAATTGGCGAAGCCATTGAGCACGGCTCTGGAAAAAGGGTGGTCAGGAGACGGAAGGAGGTGCGCCCACTATGCAACCAGCCCTGACTCTTCCTTGTGTTCCCATATATTATTTCCGCAGCCGACACGAAGAAGTTCTCGACGCAACAGAGGCGGCGTGGGGTGGGGTGGGGAGAGAGATGTATAAAAAAGATTTATAGGTTAATTTATGCCGTCTAATCTACAAGTAGATCCCGCTATGTCAAGTTCCCCTCCCTCTCCTCCCCTCCCGAGCCATAAAACAGTTCCAAGCTACGGCGATCCCTTGTTTTAAAGCAGCAATTTATTTCCGCCATCTCCCCTGCAATTTAAAACAACTCTGGAGAACGCCTACCCTGCCAAACCCAAAAGGAACCATTGTTTCTTTGTATTCTCTCTTTCCCCACTCCGCCACATAAATACATTCTAGGGGTTCATATATATATATGAACCCCTAGAATGTATGTATTTATATATATTGCATATATATATTATATATAAAAAAGTATACAGAAGCCTCTTCTCCGTGAGGTTTTAATTCGCCTTGCTACCCCTAAACACCTTTTGGAAAATAAATAAATAAAAAAAACAGCAAACCTCACCGCTATAATATTTGGCATGGGGGCTTCAAGGACGGAGCAGCTTTTCTGTCTGTTTCCCCTAAAATTTGGTGGTTAAAAATGCTGGAAGGCGTTGGCCCTCATCCACAACACGTCGGAATGGGAAGTAGTTTCCGGAATGGTGGGCGGGTACTTAGGCAACCCAGAGGGTGATACCTTTCTTACGCCTCTGTGTATCTACAAAAAACCAGACGCGCGCCTAGCCTTACGGTTTTAAAGCATCAGACACTCCGGGGAAGGTCTGTCCTGGATTTTAGAAAGATGCCGTTAATCCCTCGCAAGGGGGGTTGTTAAGAACCACCGGCAAAATGTGAGCCAACGTAGATACACATAGATTCAGGTACATAAGCCCACGCGTATACATAGATACATGTGGGTCTCTATGGGCCGGCGTTAAAACAGAGACACAGAATTTTGTGTATTTTGCTTTTGCCTCGGCCAAGGATGGAAGAAGGCGGGAGGGGGGAAAAGAAGGAAAGGCACCCTCGAGTTGATGGGAGTTGTTCTCTACGGTGGCTCCGCAAACGTGGTTTCTCCCCTTGCGGAGCGCTCCATCCCCGAGACAATGGAGGAGAGGACGGTACGTGAGGCCTTTTCGCCCTACCAAAGGTCAGTCACCCCGGCTTGCCCCAAGCCGCGGCTTCACGGGCGCCCCCTTCACCCAAGGCTCCGCTGATGATCTAATTGAATTACGCCCTTTTCTTTCCCCCTCCTGCGTTGTTTTGTTACAGAGACAACGGAACACGCGCTGGAGGTAATTAGTTATCTGGTCCTCTTGAGGAGGTGTGGACTCCAGGGCCCAGGTAGAGAGAGAAAGGTGGCTGGAGGGAAGCCCAGGCTGGGAGGACAGACAGACAGACAGAAAAAGAAAGGAAAAAAAGAAAAAAGAAAAAAAGAAAGACTTATTAAAAAGTAAGGGGAGGGGTCCAGCGAAGTAAGACTTGAAGTTCTAAGTCTGGGCATGTCTTGGTTTGCCATTCCCCCCACCCCACCCCATGGCCTTTGAGTGCCTCCCCCTCCCCAAAATCCCCGGAGAGGTGAATTCCCTAGAGCAAACCCCAAAGGCATTCACTGATTTTGCCCCAAGCCCTCATTTTATCGCCCTAGGGAGGAAACCTACGTCTGGCCCCCATGGCCTTCCAGGGCATCATCCTTAGGGGCTGCTCCTCCCGTTTTCTCGCCTCGCAACAAGGAAATCTTCCAGACACTCAAGTGAGGCACCTCGGGGGGAAAAGGACCATCCACGTAACCCAGGCCTCTTCCTGAAACGCAGCCCTCCCCAAATCTCTCTCTCTGTCCCCCCCACCCTCCAAAGTGGACCTTCGGGTCTGTGGCCCTGGGGAAGATGCCAAACTTCTCTCTCTCTCTCTATCCCCCCTCAACGGGAGGTATAAGCGCCCCCCGCAAGGCCACCAACCATCCGACCCACCCACCCCCCGTGCCAGCAGAGGGGAGAGGCGAGGTGAAGAAAAGGCAGCAAACAACCCTGCACTCGAAGTTCAAGATTCACCTTTGTGGCAACCAGGGCCATGATCTTGGAGGGAGGGGCGTGTGCCTAAAACGGGGAGGATGGGAAATACGGAAACTCAGTTCCACATAGAGAGAGAGAGGGGTATGGAACATATCTATATAGCTAAATATCGCAGTATTTCTCTCTCTCTCTCTCTCTCTCTCTCTCTCTCTCTCTCTCTCTCTGTGTGTGTGTGTGTGTGCGCCACATGGTATTTTTCATTCTTTTTTCATACAGTATGTGTGTATACACACACACAAACACAGACATCATACATATGTGTGTGTATATAATGTCTCTCTCTCTGTATACAGCATATATAAATAAGTACATAAAATTATGTATTTTATAAAAATAATTTTTTTTATATTTTTATAAAAAAAAATATAAATACATAAAATTTTCCCCTCTGTGTCTCTTAACTCTGCTGTCCCTCTCTTTCTCCTTTTGGGCCAGACCCTAAAAATAAAGAACATGCCGTCTTTTGTTTTTCCTGGGGGCTGAGGGGGGGGTGGGTGGGCTGGAGGACGTGAAAAAAAAAGGGGGGCAGTATTTTTCTATTTCTTTTCTTTTCTTTAAAACACAGCGCCGTTTGAAGCCCTCTTTTCCTCCCCGCGCGTCTGAACCTGATCAGATGGTATGTTTCCTGCCGAGACATGGCGGCAAATCCTGTGAGAAGCCTTCAATGGAGCGAGCCTTCGGGGGCTCCGCCGAGCTCCAGATATTACAATCGCTGGGCATCTTTCTGGCGGAGTCCTTTTCTTTCCGACACCGGGTTCTTTCCCCCCCGCATCGTTCTTTGCAAATGCTTTCCAGAACGAGAAAATGAGTGGATTTATAGGCAACGCGGGGGGGGGGGAAGAGGGGGCGAGAGAGAGAGAAAGAGAAAGAAAGAAGGGGGACTCAGGATTACAATTTAGGATATTTATCGCTCGCATTAAACGTTTGAATCTTTTTTTTTAAAGGGTGAAAGGAATGTTCACTATTTTAAAGACCCAAATGCCTTTGATCTTTTTGGCCTCGAACTGCGGAGAAATCTTGGGAGTTACCAAGAAGTCCTTGTTACTTCGTGAGCTCCGTTGCCCGAGGAGGAAGGCGTTTCTCGAGAGTAAGCCCGGTCGAGTTCAACGGGGGGGTGAGCACCAGGTAAACCGGCCCCCAGAAGAACAGAGAGAGAGAGAGAGAGAGAGAGAGAGAGAGAGAGAGAGAGAGAGAGAGAGAGAGGAGGGATGGAGGGAGGGAGATCGCGCGCAAGATTGCAACCCTACGCACGCTTTCCTGGAAGGAATGCCCTCCTCCGAACTCAGTGGACCTACTCTTGAGTAGGCCAGGATAGGCACCGGCTTGCTCTCCCTCCCGCCCGGCGCTCAAATTAGACAACCCGTGGAAAGGCGGGGTGACGGAGGGAGGACGAGGCGACACCGCACTTCTTGTGGGTGTTTTACTCGTGGTCACTAGGAGATTTTGGGCCCGGAGGACGGAGGACGGAAAAAAGAACCGCTCCCCCTTCGAATCCATGTTCCTAAGAAACGTTGAGCATCACATTTCTCCGAGTCCGACAGCGTTCTTGCCTCTTTATTATTCCTTTTTTTAAAATTCTGATTTTATTTGCTTTTTAAAAAAAACAACAACCCGCCTTTACTCGCTTTTTGAAACCCGCGACTTTTTTTTCTTTCCTATTTTTTTTTTTGAAAAAAAATTAACACGGTGACGGGGGTGGGTGGGTTCCTCTCGCGGGGGCTCTCCCGAAGAAGGAAAAGGCCGGCGAAAAGAGGCGAGAGCTCCCGCTGGAGAGCCGCGGGATGGGGAGGGGGCGCGATCGGCTGCCGCTCCGAGGTCTCGCCTTGCCTTTTAAGTTTCTCCTCTCTTGCAACCCTGAGCCTCCCCCCCCAGACCCCTGTTTTTCTTGCACCCCGTTTTGATCCTGAAATCGGAGGGAGACTTTTCTTTCCAAACTGGAAAGAGAGAGAGAGAAAGCGAGAGGGAGAGGCAAAAGAAAGCCATTCGGACGGGAAATGAGACGGTCCTATCTGGAGTGGGGAGCAGGAGTAGCATCAAAGGACCGGGGAAGTTTTCTGTTTAAAACACCAGGCCGGGGGGGGGGGGATTGGAATTCAAGGCGCAATTCCCCCTCCTCTGGGCAAAGAAAGTAACAGTCCCCCCCCAATCTGTCCTTGCCCCCCCCAACAAAGTAAAAGCCCCCTCCATTTCTCCTCCGCCCCCCCGTCCCCAACTGCGCATCTCCCGTAAACAAAAACATTTTTTTGGGAAGGGGGGGGCCATCGACGGACACCCTTTAACCTTACCTGCGCCTCACTAAACCCATCCCGGCCAATCAGCGCGCGGGGCTTAAAGTGAGCTGCCATATTCAATGTGAAACGCTGTCAATCACCCGGCTCGGGGCCAATGGGCAGGCGGGCTGGGGGTCAGGTGACGGCTCGCCAGGCGGCTCCCCATTGGCTTGGGGAGAGGCTGCCTCCAGGAGTTGGGCATTTTCTGTCTCTCTCTTTCGCCCCCCCCAACCATCTCTCTCTCTCTCTCTCTCACCCCCCCTTCCATCATCAATCCCCCCCCTCTCTGGCCCCTTCCCCGCTCCATATGTGTTAGGAAGGGAGGAACGGCTGACTTGAGCCAGAGCAAGGACGCCGTTCAGTGGGAGCGGAGGGGCGCCCTCCTGGCAGGCAGGAGAAGGCAGAGACAGCGGGGATTCCCGGGGGGTGCGGTGCCCGTGCCCCTTTGCGCGCGTGGGGGGCACCGGGGGCGCCTCGGTCCTTGGCCCTCCAGGGCCAGAGGGGGAGGGGTTTGGGAGGGGGGTCGGTGGTGGTTGCTGCTGTTGTTGTTGATGTTTGGGGGTTTCTTTTTGACCCCCCCGTCTCTGTTTTCCCCCCATCGCGCTCTCTCTCTCTCCCTCTCACCCGTTTACTCACAGCTCTTTCTTTTTCCCTTTCCTCCTGCGGGGGTGGGGGCAACAGAGGTTCGGCGCGCGTGTGACTGCGGCAGCGAGGGAGCCCTCCTGCCTGGCTCTCCATTGTGTGGGGCTGATCTGGAGGGGGGGGAGAAAGAGACCGAGACCGAGAGAGAGGGAGCCAGCGCTGAGACGGGCACGGAAGGGGACGAAACGCTCCGTGGCTCGCCTGGAGGTGGCGGCGGCGGCGGTCGCGGTGGCTGCCGTTTGAGAGCCGTGGAGGGGACGGGGGGCGAAGATCGCCGTCGGTGGGGGGTCTGCGCTGCCCGGTCCTCTCCCTCGGCCCCCTTCTCGCCTCCTCCTCCTCCTCTTCCTCCTCCTCTTCGGCTTCCTCTCTCCCCCGAGGCGGGCCATGACCATGTTGTTAGACGGCGGGCCGCAGTTCCCGGCGCTGGGAGTCGGCGGCTTCGGAGCGCCCCGCCATCATCCGCACGACGTGGCGAACCGAGACGCCGCGGCCGCCGCCGCCGCCGCCGCAGCCGCCGCCGCCATGGGCCTTAACCACCCCTTCGGGGACTCGTCCTTCAAGATCAGCCCGTCGGCCCACGAGCTGGCGTCGGGGCAAGGCTCGGCCTTCACCCCGCAGGCGTCGGGCTACCCGCCCCACCCGCCCCACCCGCACCACCATCATCCCCACCCGGCCACGCATCACCCCCACCCCCCGACGCCTCACCCGGGCCAGGTGCCTTCCTCCTACGCCGCGGCCGCGGCCGCCGCCGCCTTCAGCTCCACGCGGGACTTTCTCTTCCGCAACCGCGGAGGCTCCGCGCTCGGAGACTCGCCGCCGGGAGGCGGGGGGCCCGGGAGCTCCGCGGCGGCGGCCCAGCACGGCCTCTTCGGCGGCAACCCGGCGGCGGGGGGCTTGCACCCGCCCCCGGGGATGCCCGACAGCTCCGGCTACCTGCTCTTCCCCGGCTTGCACGAGCAGAATCCGAATCATCCTTCCCCGACGGCCGGCCACGTGGAGAGCGGGCAGATGGCGTTGGGCTTGCGGGGGGATCTTTTCGGCCGGCCCGAGACTTACCGGGGGGTCTCCAGCCCCCGGGCGGATCCTTACGGCGGGCCCCCCCAGTTCCACAACTACAACCCCATGAATGTGAACGTCGGGGGCGTGAACGTGGCGGCGGCGGCCGCGGCGGCCCACCACCACCACCATCATCACCACCATCATCATCCCGGCGCCGGGGCCTTTTTCCGCTACATGCGGCAGCCCATCAAGCAGGAGCTGTCTTGCAAGTGGATCGACGAAAGCGCAGCCGCCGCCGCCGCCGCGCCGCCGCCGCCGCCGCCGGGGGTGGCTCCGCCGCAGCCGGCCGGCCGGCCCAAGAAAAGCTGCGAGCGGACTTTCAGCACCATGCACGAGCTGGTGACCCACGTCACCATGGAGCACGTCGGAGGCCCCGAGCAGAACAACCACATCTGCTACTGGGAGGACTGTCCGCGCGAAGGGAAGTCCTTCAAGGCGAAATACAAGCTGGTCAACCACATCCGAGTCCACACGGGCGAGAAGCCGTTTCCTTGCCCGTTCCCGGGATGTGGCAAGATCTTCGCCCGCTCCGAGAACCTCAAGATCCACAAACGGACGCACACAGGTAAGGGCAGGGGAGCGGGGAGGGCGGGGGGGGGGACACCCCAACCGCCCCAGTTTCCACCCTCTCTACCCTGGACCCCAGCCAACACATCACAGCCTTTCGGACGATTCAGATCTTTTTTTATTTTGGCCCCCCTTTCGGTTTCAAAGCGACGTGGGGTCGAGACAACCGGGAAAAAGAAGGGGAAAGTAGAGGAAAAAGTCGTCGGAACTGGAGATCTCTCTGCTGTGTGTGTGTTTATGTGTATGGGAAACGAAGGCGAAGGGGTGTGTGGTGTGTGGTTTGGAGTGCGATGGCGATTGAAGGATCCGGGCTGAGTTTAAAAAAAAAAGCTACGAAGACCCCAGGATGCTCCGAAAGAAACGGAGCCTTTCGTGTTTGCCTTTCGAAATTAATTTTCCCCGCGCTGGTCAGTTACCGCGGGCTTCAGTGGGGGAGGAAGGCATGTCAATATCGCCTGAGAAGCCGAGTTGAAAGGGGGGGGGGAAGCAAAGTATTCCCTTTTCTGGGATGTGGCGCTGGCCTGGGTCTGATTCTGTTCCCCATTTCGTTCCAAAGTTCCTCCGAGCATCCCCGGATGCCTGCTTCCCTCCCCCCCACAATTCTCTGCCTCCCCTCCCCCACAAACCCCACCATCCAGTTAACTCTCCTACCCCCCGCCCTCCCCCTCCTTGTCCCCTAGGCTTAATAGGGGAAAAAAAACACCCAAAAATCATTGGGTTCCCTGTACGGGTGTGGGTCGCTTTTCACCAAAGACTTAGCTTTCCGTAGACATTCTGCGGAGGAAACTATAGAAATGCAAATAGCGCCTAATTTTCGCTTACTTCCGCTCTCCTTTCTCTTTCTCCTTCCCCTTTTAATGTCTTGATTGGCACATCTTCTAATTAAATCTGTGATACTTTTTGTTCTACCTAATTCTACCCCCCTTTATTTTTTTAAATTGTTCCCCGTTCAAGCCAGTTTCTCTAGCAAAAGTAACAAACAACTTAAGGGAAACAGCAAATCAACTGCCTCCGAGGGCCAGATTTTACCTTCAGGGGAGTTTCTTTCTTTTCCTAATTGTTCCTTCTCCCCCACCCTCCCACTTTCCACCCCCCCCTGCCCAAATCGCTCATATCTGTCCCCCCTCTTTTCTTTCTAACCCTTGCATTCGAAAGCCATACATTTAAAGCCATAAACAGCCCAGTTTTGATGGAGCTGAAAGCTAGCATTGAAGATCCTCTACCTGTTTATTCGCACGTCGTTTGGGACCGGATCGCCCTACCCAGCCTTTTAGCTCATTGCAGAAACATTTGGGTGCATCAAAAGGAAGTTGAGAAAGAGGGGGAGTGAGAGGGGGGGGAAGAGAGACCTCAAGTTGTAAACTGGGAAGAAAGTTGGCTTGCAGGCAGAAAAGAAAGCCTGTTGTGGACTGCTGGGGGGGCGGGGGGGGGAAAGAGAAGCTGAAGAATAATTCACATGCTTCTCAGTGGTCCTCAGGGGTGGCAGCTGGGGGTCCCTTCTTCAAAGCCATTTCTGATTTTCTTTTCTTTTTTTCCCACTTGCAGGTGAGAAGCCCTTTAAGTGCGAATTTGAAGGCTGCGACCGCCGCTTTGCAAACAGCAGTGACAGAAAGAAGCACATGCATGTCCACACGTCAGACAAACCCTACATCTGTAAAGTTTGCGACAAGTCCTACACCCACCCCAGTTCCTTAAGGAAGCACATGAAGGTAAGGAAGGATGCCGTAGAGTTCTCTTTCCGTTCCCTCTTTCAGTTTTTGCGAGCTCTGTCCATCTGTCCACGCTCTGCTGGGGACGTTTCTCTCCAAGCACGTTTATGAGTCTATATTCCTGCCTCTTTAGACCAGTGTGTGTTCTATACAGTTGTAGCAATTTACAGGGTTATACATGTATTCATTAATTTTGGACACATTTGCACAGTCATTTACAGATCAGTTTACATAGTTACATGATTCTCTGTATGTGTGCCATCAAATAATATGTGTAGCTAGTGAAACACTGCCAAACAATTCTATATAGTTATATATGAATATTTATTTGTGTGCCTGTGTTGTTAAATGTGCATCACATTTTGCATAGGCACACATGTATGCATTTTTGTGCAGACTCGTTACATGTAGGCACCTGTAATTGGAAGTTAGAAAATGGAACGCTCTGTGCATGAAATCGCTCCACTTGGATCATTTAAGTAACTTTTTGCCTTGGAGAGCTGTCCTTTAAGAGACATCTATGCATTTAGGAAATCATAACAAATATTTTCCACATGATTCTGGTCAAATAGGAGGCTTTGTTTCAGACTACAGCTGCTTGGTTCAAATTTGTTCCTCCTTTTAAAATAAATTTTCATCCTTGTTGCCTTTTGCTAAGTCTGGGAATGAATCCATTCTGCTTGGAGAAGGTAGTTTAGAAAGCCTGTGTCCGTGCAGTAAGGCATTTTTGAGACACATGGATGCAAATATAGACACAGAACAAACATTTTTTTGAAAAAAACCCTTCATGTGGTGGTAAATCTTGGAGTAAGATTTATTCTGATCTCAGCGAGACCTGTGTCTATGTGATGCATTATAATCTTTTTTTTTTCTTTGAAAATGTGTTGTTTTCAATTCTAGATTAAGAGAGACCCCAGATTCATCCGACTTTAATTGGGCTTCATTTTCTGTTTCTTCATTTCTGACTTCTGAAAAAAAAACACACGTTATCAATACAGAGCTACACGCATAAGTGAATAAATGGTAAATAACCTTAAGCGTGGGGCTGTTTTAGGCTCATTGACTCCTTACTTTTTTTTTGCTTCCAGCAAACTCATCTGCCCGGCATCCCCAAAAGGTTCAACCAGCCCTCTTCGCTCTGGGTCTTGTATGATTCTCTCTCTCTCCCTCTTTCTTTTCAGGTTCATGAAACCCAGGGGTCAGAATCCTCCCCGGCAGCCAGCTCTGGTTACGAATCGTCCACCCCCCCAGCCATCTCTGCAGCCACGAGCAAGGACGCTTCCTTGGCCAAAGCAGCTCCCCCCACGGTTCAGACGACGAATCCCAGTCACAACCCCGGACTCCCCCCTAACTTTAACGAGTGGTACGTCTGACTGAGGAGGACAAGCCCCACGCTTCCCCCCCCCCAAACCGGTTGGACCCAGACTGGGCCAAAAGTACCTCCCAAGTGGCCTCAAAAGGACACCAAATGTATCACCTGGCCTACGACTGGAGTTTACAGGACAAAACATCGCAAGAGGAGTTTTGGTTTATAATTTTTTTAAAAAAAGTGGGGTGCTTGTATATGGGAAGGGTTGTTATTCCATCCGTTCCCCCAAGAGCTGGACACTGAATTTAATCATGTCTGTTTTTCTCAGGATTAGATTTTTTTTTAAATTCCCCGATCAAAATTATTTCCAATAATTTTTTTTTAAAAAACTCCCTCTTCCAATTCACCACCCACTGTTTGGTTTTTCATTTCTGTGCTTTGTTAGTTGACTTCGGTGGATAGTCTTTACTTCTCCCACCTTCTCCTCTAGCAGGATTTTTTTTTCAAAAAAAGATCAAATGAGCAAACTGACGTTTCCCCTTGGCCTTAGTTGTAAGTATTCAAAATAAGATAAACAGAAACAAAAAACCACAGTCTTAAAACTTGCCAAAGTCCTGTATTGTCTTGAAGTTTCTTTCTTTCTTTCTTTCTTTCTTTCTTTCTTTCTTTCTTTCTTTCTTTCTTTCTTTCTTTCTTTCTTTCTTTCTTTCTTTCTTTCTTTCTTTCTTTCGTTCTTTCTTTCTTCCTTCCTTCCTTCCTTCCTTCCTTCCGTCCTTCCGTCCTTCCGTCCTTCCGTCCTTCCGTCCTTACTTCCTTCTCTCCACCCCTCTTTTCCTCTCTCTGTTCCTCTTCTTTCACTCTTAAAAAACATTACATTTGTGAATGTATTTTGTGTGCTTGGGAAATGGGAAGGAGTGTCATTCAGTATATTTTTAAGGACGAGGGCGGGTGGGTGGAAATGTGATATTAATCTGGCCTGGGCTCCTGGCAGTTTAGTATAAACTGTTGCCTTTTTGTAGTAACTTTCTTTTTTCTTTTTTGTAAATACATATCCATGATGCCATATTTATCATTTGTAATTTAATTATTGAGACAAGTGCCGGGAACTGAACCATATTTATGAAAAAAAAGAAAAGAAAAGAAAAGAAAAAAGAAACCCACAAAAAGATTTTTTTTGTTGTTTTCTAACAAAAGAAAAAAAATTCAGAAAACTCTGTACAGCTTTTGGTTATATAACTGCTTTAGCATTAAAAGTTTATTGTTTTGGAAAGAACACAGCAGAATCATTTTCTTTCCAGATCTTCTTTTCCTTCCACTTTTTCATTCATTCTGTCGGGTTTTAGATCACTCTGCCTCAAAACAAAATAACCAGGCAGAGAACTTCGGAAAATGTCTTCCAAATTTGGCTTGTTGCTGGATTCTTGGTTCGCGATGCCTGTGTCTTTTATGGAGTAATCTCATCCCCCCCTCCTTTAAGGTGCCTGGGGGTCTTTTACTATGTGGAAGAAAGAATCCTGAAATGTATAGGGTCCCTCCCCATTTTAGAGGACTGTGTGTCCCTTCTGCACACAACTCCACACCATTGCTTTCTGGATTCTGTGCCACTTTGCAATTGGGTTTCACGATTCAAATCACCACCGTCTGGATACCTTGAACTTGAAGAGAAGTGACGACTGCTTCAGTGAACTTCAAAAGGTAAATTTAACTAGCTTTCTGAGTATGAATGTATGTATGTGTGTATACGTGAGACTCGTACATCTCTCTCTCTCTGTGTACGTGTATACTTCCTCTGACAAAGTTGCTCTCCATGAATTAAACATCCATCTTTATGTGTCTTGTTTTAACCTCGATCCTAAATAAGATTAATTGGCAGTTAGTCTCCTTAATCGGAGTGGAATTTGCATGCAAGCGAGTGGTCGCTGGAAGGGTGTGAAATAGGTGAAATGCACGATTTTAACAAAATTGCCAAGCCATTAAAAAAAAAAGTCTTGGAAATACCGTACAGAGCTAAAAAGTGTTGTGTTTGTGTTTGTTGTGAAGGATTGTTTCTATAGCTGGCAGCTGAATTCCTTTTGTGTGTGTTTCTATATACAGCATCGTCTTTCTTTATTGTTAAAATGTACAACATTGGAAGGACTCCCTGTAATAGATGCCTTCTTTGTGTAGATTGGAAAATGGGTTTAAAAAGAACTGTGATCCAGAGGGTTCTTCTTCCTTCACCCCATTTCCCCCCCTATAGAGCTGCCATTTAAAATGTCCTAAACATCCAGAATAATCTAGAGGTATCAGTGAGTAGGGGATTTGAGATACTTGTCAACAACTTTGTCCTGTGTTTAAAAATATTATTATTCATTCTGGGGGGGGGGGGACCATGTAAATCAATCCCCATCTTTTAAGAAAACATGCAGAAAGGAAATATTGGAATTTATAAGGAGGCCTGTAGACTTGAAGCGATTTGCTAAACTTGAAACCACAGACTTTGAAAAGTTGTTTGATGTTCAGCTTTGACCTGGGAGTCAGTTCCATGGAACACTGTGGGGATTGCCCGTGAGTAGGCCATGGGTATAGATTGTGCTGTGAAAAAATGTCCACATTCTGGCTTAAATTGTGTGCATTTGTTTTATGCCTCCTTTTTTGCATGATGCTTAACTTTTCCTCCCTGGTTTGTGTGTATGCGTGAACCTCTTGAAAGTTATTAAAAGACAGCCCCCCCCCATGTTCAATCAGATTGATGTGGTCGAATCCCTGGTTCGCCCCCCTCGCCGAATATAACCACTCCCACCTTTGTATCTAGCTAGCTCCAGTTGGAAGGAATCAAGTAAAAGCAGGTTAGAAATAGATTCAGACGTGCAAGCTCCATGCTGTTTGAATCCAGTGGGCGTCTCTGCCTTTCCGCTAAGAAGAATGGAGTTCAGGAGAGGAGTCTGATGATCCACCCCCTCCGGGGAAAAAAAAAAGACATCAAAAGAACTGAATCAAAACAGTCCCCTTTGGGGGACTTGGCTTTTTTTTTAAAAAAAAATTAAAACAATAAGTTTCTTTGTATTCTGAATCCAAAACCATTTGGTTTGGAAGGGTAGACATTTTTGACTTGGGGGATCCCCCCCAAAATGTGCTGGGGGGAGGCCGAGAAATGGAGGTGAACAAGAGGGGACCCCCCCTTGCTGTTTGTATCCTGCCGTAGGCAACTGTGTAGAGCTAGTTCTCCCTCTCTCCCCATGTTGTGAATTTTCTGGTTTTTGCTTTAATGGGTGTGTGTGTGTGTGTGTCCAGTCAGATAAATCAAAAGTCTGGATACCCAGTTTTGAGAGGCGAGGTCTTCCCACAGAGCCACAAATTGCAAGAGAAAATTGGGGTGTTTTTTTAAAAAATCATCTGCTTTTCAGATAAAGCTGTGTTTTTTTGTTTTTGTTTTCCTCCTCGGCTTTGCAGAAGGAGGCAGCTGCAGTTTGAACTTGACACTGGGTGACAGCCAGGGGGTCTCCCGGCCTTCTCAGCCCAGGCTTTTTCCCTTGGTCAAGTCTTGGGCGAGGAGAAGAGGAAAAAGAATTAGAAAGATCTAGGGCAGAGAAGGTGCAATGTAACCTAAAAAATACAAAAAAAAATCTCCAAAGGGTAAGAGAAAAGAGAATGGGGAAGTTCACAAAAGCTACATTTTGGAGTTTTCCAGGCATTACAAGGCTCTGGGTTGGTTTTCTTAAAAAGAAGGTTTAACTCTAAAGAAAGCCATGCTTTGTATCGGGGAGAGGAAGGCTGCTTCGCCACTCCGGATTTGGGTTCTTATTTCCTCTTTGGGCTTACTTGGGAGTAAGTTGTGCGAAGCTCAGGAAAGACATTTAGGGGATGGGATCTAGCAGCACAGCTGTGATCTGCTTTCCGTGAGGATGGCAGGATGGCTCTGAGCTAATTTTAGGGAGAAAATTCTGATAATGACTCTGGAAAAAGTTCCTCTAGATTTTAGTTAGCAATGCCAGCCAAATGTTTATGAATGATGACAAATAAGCTGGATCTAAACAGATGTGGTTCCTGCTCAGCATTTGGAGAAGGTCTCACCATTCTTTCCCCCTTAAAAAAATAATTAAAAAACCCCCCACAAAATTGCAGAATTGCTGCCTTTACTATCTTCTGCCTATCTTCCCAGCTAAATATTTCCTTTTCTATATAGAGAACAGCGCCAGTGGAAGACAAAGGTCAACCTGGTCCCTTGCAGAACTGTGGATGTGTATTCATGTAGGATTTTTTTATTTATTTAAAGTTACCACCTTCGCAACTCAGAAAGGAAGTTTGTGCTCTGAAAATGGGGGAAATCACAAGTAGGTGAGATCTTTGGTCTTTTCCTGAAGACATCCATTCTAGAAGTTTTCTTATTTTCTGAAGAAGAAGGTGAGTGGTCTAAAAAAATAATTAGCTGGTCACACTAGATTGCCTTTTAATTTGAATTTGCTTGGGGTTTTTTTTGTGCTTTTTCAATCTGATCTGAAGGTCCTTTGCTCCATATGCAGAAACTGTTCATTGTAGCCAAAATGTAGAAGAGGAAAGGTGGGGAGGGGGAAAGGACATCCTTATTTTATAAACAGTTTAACTTGCAAGGCACCAACTTTGGAGATACAGTACTTAGGAAAAAGTGAAAAAGTTTACCCCATACTTGTATTCATTTATTTTTACCCACTCAATTTATAGTACTGTATACCTTTCTCCCACGAATGGAGGCAGACCTTAAAAGTCCCACGGACTCTCCATTGTTTTCGCTGCGATGTATGTAACATAGCACTCCTGTGGATACAAGTAGCAGCAGGAATATCTATAAATTAAAATGTCTTAAAACGTTTTGGTGTGAAAACATTCTCCCCTCTCCCACTTGCTTAGGATGATAATCATTAGCACAACCCACCTCATGCTGAGTCCCAACCATGTTTATCCAGAATTAATTGCATGCTGTATATGTCTTTCAAGCGACCCTAAACCCACCCACTTCTTGGGGACTAAGCCCTTCTGAACTCCTTGGT
Source organism: Pogona vitticeps (assembly GCF_051106095.1). Taxonomy (NCBI): domain Eukaryota; kingdom Metazoa; phylum Chordata; class Lepidosauria; order Squamata; family Agamidae; genus Pogona; species Pogona vitticeps. Next base: position 23,409,202 of record NC_135793.1, on the reverse strand, counting down.
TTTGTATTATTATTATTATTATTATTATTTTGAGTAAATGTGTACAGGATGGTCTGCATGGAAAACTTCCATTGGCCATGGAAAACTTCCATTAAAGCAAAGCCAGGTGTCTTGCTCAAGAAAGGAAGGAAGGAAGGAAGGAAGGAAGGAAGGAAGGAAGGAAGGAAGGAAGGAAGGAAGGATCCATGTTAGGATGATTCTTTTTCTGTAGGGCAACCAAAACTGAGAAAGAAAGAGGAAGAGACAATGTTTTGGGACTTTAAATGTGGCTTGGACCTGGTGTCAGGAGTGACAAACCATAACTTTGTCATTGTTATTCTCGTCTTCCACTCTTTTGTTATCTCTTATTGTTGATACCATCCTTGTATCAAGGATGATCCTAACAAAGGTAGCAGCTGCTTAGGAGGTGTAATCTGGAAGGGGATACTTCGGTTGTAGTTTAATTCCAGGCTGTAGTTTAATTCCACTTGTGCTTACTCAGAAGGAAGTCCCGCTATGTTCTGTGGCACTTAGCCTGTTCTGCAAGCAAAGTCTTCCAAAACCAACCAGCACTCCTTTCCCTTGGAAAGCCTCTCTAGATCTTTAGTTTACCTGTCTTCTAGGTACAAGCCTGTTTATGCTTTTCCCCTAAATGTTCCATTTCCTTTGCCTCCTCTCAAGGCTGGCCTCCAGGCGAGCCATCTGTATCCAGAGATAGGAAGTTAATTTTGTCTCGGCTGGGGTGCTTTGTATTGCAAATGGAGAAGGCTGTACTTGTAATATGCAGGGGGGGGGGAGATTGGGTGTAGGTGGGATGTTGTGTATGCAAACCTGGCCTTTACTGGTGGATGTCTTTGTTTCTGGTTTGGGGGGGGGGAAAGCACAGTTGTGTAGATGTGAATTTGGGAAGGGTCAGCTTCTTTTCAAACTTCTTCTGCGTAGGTGGGGGATTTTATGGTGAAGAAATGTTCTTTTTGCTTGTTTGGAGCTCCTGTTATGTGTACGAGGTCATTGCTTCACAGGCTGGTCAGTCAATGCAGAACTTGAGAATGTAACTCTGCCTGCCCACAACTCCCAGAAACTGATGGGCCTGGTTTTTCTAAGTTCTGGGTGGATGTGAGAAGTGTATGTTGGAAGTTTCTTGAGTTGGAAGACTTAGGTTGCAATTCTGTGCACTTAGGTTGAGCCCAAGGTGGCTAATTTTCCAGGAGATTGGTGTAGTACCACAGTCTACAAGGCTTAGTCTTGAGCACAGGAGAAAGCCACCACGTGAGTGCTGGACCCTTGCCCTTCCTGGCTTGTAAAAACAGCCAGTGGGGGGGGGACTGGCAGAGTTGATAAGAGGAGTGGGGCACACCTGCTTAGAGCAAGGGAGGGCACCACAGGTGGGAGTAGGAAGAGCTCTTCTTGAAACCCACTGTACTCGATAATTATCAGCCAGTTTCCAATATTACGTTTCTGGGAGAAGTTTTGGAATGTGTGCTAGTGCCTCAGCTCCAGGGGGTCATGGATGAAGCAGATGGTCTAGATCCATTCCAGTTTGGCTTCACCTTGGTGGTGACCTATGCCGGGAACTGGACAAGGGGAGTGTGTCCCCGTTGGTTCTGCTGGACCTCTTAACGACTTTCAATACCATCGACCATGGTATCCTTCTGGGTCATCTCTCTGGAATGGGTCTGTTTTATAGTAGTTCCAATCCTTCCTGGATGGCTGAACGTAGAAGATGATGTTGGTGGAATCCTGCTTAACACCCTGGCTGTTGGCTTGTGGTGTCTTGCTGGGATCACCCTTGGGTCCTGCCTTATAAGAACAGCCGGGGCAGTGGGGGGGGGGGTAACTGGCTGAGAGGGTAAGAAAGCTGCATGAACGTACTGGGAAAGGTTGTCTGGAGTTTTGGGGTGCAGTGCCATCGGTATGTTGACGCCTAACTCTACTGCTCCTTTCCATCTGATTCCAAGGGAGATTTTTCTAGGCCTAGACCCAGTGCATTTTGTGTTGGTAATGGACTGGATGAGGGTGAATAAATAGAAACTTAACCCACACAAGACAGAGGTGCTCCTGGTTAGTCAAAAGCCAAATCAGGGGTTAGAGATCTGGCCTTGATGGGGTTACACTCCTCCTGAAACATCAGGTTCAGAACTGGGGTGTGCTCCTGGATTCAGTCCATGATTCAGAGGTCTCAGCTGTGGCCACGAGTGCATTTGCACAGGTTAAAGCTGGTGCACCACCTGCACCTGTTCCTTAAGATGTCTGATCTGGCCATGGTGACACGTGGCTACATTATACAGTGGTGCCTCGCTAGACGATGATAATCTGTTCCACTGAAATTGCTGTTTAGCGAATTCATTGTCTAGCGAAAAGCATTTCCCTATTGGAATGCATTAAAATCTGTTTAATGCGTTCCAATGGGGAAGAATCGTCGTTGTCTAGCGAAGATAGGCCGTAGGAAAGCCGCTTTGCGAACCGCCAATCAGCTGTTTAAATCGCTGTCTTGCGAAGCTTAGGTCCCCAAAAACACCCGTTTTGTGAGCACGGAGGGAGCTGTCAAAATCGTTGTCTAGCGAAAATCGGTTTGCGAAGCAGGGACCAAACATCGTCCAGCGAAATTCCCCCATAGGAATCACTGTTTTGCGAATCGCTATAGTGATCGCAAAAAGTCAATGTCTAGTGAAAAAACCGTCATGCGGGGTAACTGTCTAGCGAGGCACCACTGTACCCCCTTTGGACTACTGCAGCATGCTTCATGTGGGGCTGCCTTTGAAGACTGTTTGGAAACTTCAGCTGGTTCAAAATGGGTCAGATTGCTGGTTACAAGGAGCATATAGCTCCTTTATTACAACAGCTTCGCTGGCTGCGGGTCTATTTCTGAACCTGATCTGAAGTGCTGGTTATTTCATATAAAGCCATAGATGGCTTGGGTCCAAGATCGCGTAAACCCCCTGAGCCTTCTGAGCTTTTAAGATCTTCTGAGAAGGCCCTTCTCTTGCTTCTTCCACCTTACCAGGTTCATGTTTACAGAAAAGAGGGTCTTCCGAGTAGCTGCTCCCAGGCTTTGAAATGCGTGGCCCGAGAACGCACGTTGGCCGCCTCCCTCCTGCCCTTCCTTTTCAGGCAGCCTTTTATGCAGTTATGTGTGTGCACACGTGCATGTATTTGTGTGTGTGTGTGTGTGTGAGAGAGAGAGGATGTTGCATTTATTGAATGTAAAGATTTTAAAATGCTTTTAAAATGTTTTAATTTTGGTTTCAAAAATTTTTAATGGTGGCTCTAATATAGATAAATGTTTACTTGTGCATCCATTTATTTATTTGTTTATTTTAGTATAGTTCTTATGGCGTTTTCAGTTGTCATCTTTGTATGGTTTGCATGGTTTCGGAACCATTTTAGGCCTGCTATGGAAAAGAAAAGCACCCTATAAATAACATTGAAAAGTAGTAAAATGAATAAATGCTCAAACACCCTTATCCATGTCTGTTAACTGCCAGGGCGGTCTGCCATGGTGACTGACATTCAGGAGACCTGTACCCAAACACATCTGGAGGACACTGGGTTGCAGGAAGGCTGGTATGTAAGATAACAACTTAGCTTTCCAAAATAGAAATAAACTGAATAAAACAACAGTGCATTAATGTATGTGATGGGGGCTTTCTGATATTAAGAAAATCTATCTCAGGGCTTAATAGCAATATTGCCAGCACATGCCCTTCCTTCCTTCCTTCCTTCCTTCCTTCCTTCCTTCCTTCCTTCCTTCCTTCCTTCCTTCCTTCCTTCCTTCCTTCCTTCCTTCCTTTCTTCCTTCCTTCCTTCCTTCCTTCCTTCCTTCCTTCCTTCCTTCCTTCCTCCCTCCCTCCCTCCCTCCCTCCTTCCTTCCTTCCTTCCTTCCTTCCTTCCTTCCTTCCTTCCTTCCTTCCTTCCTTCCTTCCTTCCTTCCTTCCTTCCTTCCTTCCTTCCTTCCTTCCTTCCTTCCACAAACGCTTGTATCCTTGGCCATTGGCATCTAGCACATCTGTACATTCTTGAGACTCTGGTAATGTATGAAGATCATTTGTAAGACCCCAGCATGGTGTTTGTGGGTGGTTTTTTCCCCTTGGATCATACTATCAGGCTCTGCCTGATAAATCCATCTTCGGCTGCAGTCTCCAAGCCTGGCCAAACTGCCTGTTTCCTCATGAGTAAGCCCCAATGTGATCCCATGCTGCGAAGTAAGCCAGCTGCAGGACTCTCGCCCGGAGGTAAATCCCAACCGAACAAGGGAGACTCCCATCCGAGGAAGCACAATCAGGATTGGGCACATCTGGGCTCAGGATGGGAGATTTTGAGGCTGTGGTGTAGTGGATGCTTAACGCTGATGCAAACCACCACCCTGCCGGTTGAGGAGGATTCTGGGACTTGTAGTTCAAGAAAGCTACTGTATTTGTCTTGCTCTGGAAATAAGCCAGCTTGCTCCCATGGAAGTGAATAGAGGATCTCAGCCTTTCTAAGGATGGAATTTAATTTGTCTTCTTCGCTCTCGTTTTCTTTCAAGGGTTACCAATAGACAAGAGGATTGGGGACTGGGTCCCGAAGCTTGCCCTGACGTTGTGCCTTACACAACAGTGATGCACAGGTATCTCTAGGTAAGGTCTTCTGGCACCATTCCACCCCTTATCCTTATCTGTTCTTCAGGCTGCTATTAAAGGCAGAGATCCACCCGGCTGTCCCAAAAAGCAGAGGGAAAAAAAAAACAAGCCAACTCTATACTCCCTTCCCTGGTCTTCTCCAACCACGGCGGACTGAATTGGCTTTGACTCCCGTACAAGTCTCCTTCAGGATTCTGCTAAGACAGCTTATTTATAGACCGACAGAGCTTAAAAATCACGTGTGCCTGATATAACTCACCTCTCTTCCGCACGCAGCAGGAAGGCACCAAAGCTGGCCATAAAGAGAGACTACGTCTGCCCTGGACTTTTCCCTCCCGGGTTCCCTGGCATTAGACCTCTCTGGAAGAGCTGCCGTTTTGGACTGTTCTACCCTACAGTCTTTAATGATTAGGGGAGAAGGAAAGTTTTGGAGGCCCAGCTGAAAAGAGATGGGTTGAACGCCTGCCACGATAGGACCCAGACAGGGATCCCAAGTGGACAGGTTGCCAGAGGTGGAAAAAAAAAGGGGGGGGGAAGAGAGATTCAGGACCGTCCTCTTTTAAAAAGGGTGTTCTCAAAAGCTTCTCTTCTTGGCTGTTTTGTCTGTTCCTGGGTCAACGTAAGAGCCATAACATTTCAGAGAGAGAGAGAGAGAGAGGGAGGGAGGGAGGGAGAGGGAGGGAGGGAGGGAGGGACAGAGTTTGCAAAGTCTCAAGCCAAATGGCGGTTGGGTTTGTTGGGATACCCCATGGCGCACAGCGCGGCCGAGGAAGGGAAGCCGTTTTTCCCTCTGGCTGTGCCTGGCCTCTCAAGCAGCTGCTTTCCCCCTTTGGCAGACAGCCAGGAGAGGGGAAGGAAAAAAAAGGCAACTGGAGCTGAGCCGGGCTGATCAGCGATGCAGTGGGATTGACCGATTCGGGGGGGGGGGGGAGGATTCTCTGGACACAGCTTGTGGAAGGAGACAGAGGGTGTTCGGTTTGAGCTGAGAATCAATGATTTGGTCTAGAAACCGGAGCAGACCAAGTGAGCTTGGAGGGGGAGACGGTGGCCGCGGTGCAACCAAGAGTGAAGGGCATGGCTTGTGCTCTTGTCTTGGATTGTGGCCACAGACGTGGAGCATCCGAGTCACTACCATGCCAGAACAAAGAGCTTCCGTTTTCCATGGAGTTTTTTTTTTAAAGAAATGCTCAACCTGGAGACATTCTCCTTTGTAATCCACGCAGTGGGAGCTTGCTCTGCCTCGTGATCTGGCAACTATATTTGGGTGGGGGATATTTTATGGTTGGGACGGGGTGAGTGCACCCCTCCTGATGCTTCTAGGCTACATCTCCCACCACCTCTAACCTGTGTAGCCAAGGGTAAAGAAAAAACAAAACAGCAGTAGCTGTGTGGGAACCTCTGGAAGTCTACAGCTACCTTGAGTCAATGGAGAAAGGTAGGGGTGGGTAAATGAATGAATGAATGAATGAATGAATGAATGAATGAATGAATGAATGAATGAATGAATGAATGAATGAATGTACCCCCTCTTTGCACTGTGAGTACTTTAAAGGCTCATCCTTTCTTTGAGGATGTCGCAAGCTGGAATGTTGGCAAGTTGGTCGGTCTGAGTCCAGAGGCCGAGTCTTTGGCCTCAAGTCCCAAGTCTGAGTCCCTATTAAAAACAATTCCACCCTGCCCCTCCTGAAAAAAGGGAGAGGTGGATGGGTTCCAAGTCGAGTCTGAGTCATTGAAAAAAAAAGAGTTCAAGTTGAATCTCCAGTGTGATTTAAGAGAAGACTTAAGTCTGACTTGACAGTGAGACCCGTAACTCAAGCCCCCCCCCCTCCTGGTAGGCACTGCTTCATATCTGCCCTCTTTGGGGAGACCCGCAGGTTGTAAGCAAATGTTTGTTGTTTTAGATGTCAAATACTGAAGGCAACTTCTTGTATTTAATATTTAGTTCAAGTTGAAGAGTGGGTGTCCTTTGGACGTGTCTAAAGCAAGGAAATACTGGCTGTTAGGAGTCCCTTCTCTGAGATTTCCACGGTCATTGATGGACATCTCCTGTCTCTAGTCCTGGACTTTGTTGGCGGCAGAGGGGGTTACTTCCTCCTGTTTCAAGATGGCAAGAGACAGAGCCGGTAGGAAGGCCAATTCCAACCGAATCTGTCATCTGGGTTGGAAGACTCAGGAAGTGGTTCTATGGCTGACTCTGCCCCTTTGCCTTCTCACGCACGTTGGAGCCCTGGAGGCTATTAACAGACTGAAATGACTGGGCTTGCATTTATGGCAAATGAGAAAAATGAATCAATTTTGGGATTTTTATTATTATTATTATTATTATTATTATTATTATTATTATTATTATTATTATTATTATTATTATTATTATTATTATTATTATTATTATTATTATTATTATTATTATTATTTGGCTGGGCTATTTATTTTATGGGGATTTAGGGGTTGTGAAGGTGTCATTAGGGAGGGATTTAAGATCTGAATCGATTTGCAGAAACAACAGAGATTGGTGCACTGGATGGCAAAGTGAAAATTCTTGCTAAAATAAATAACAGGAGTCCTCAAAGAGGTTGGAGTCACTTGGTGGTTCTGCTAAAACAGACTAAGGAGGCTGCTTTTCTTTGCCTTGATGGAGTTTTGTCCAGATGGATGAGTACATGAGTACAGATTGAAATTTACGGAGTTCGAACTGACCTAAGCTTGATGGGGATGATGGATTGTCTGTCTTAGACAATTTCCAGTTGTTGTACTTGTGCCTGTGCTCTTTTGTGGAAGAGCAGCTGTTTGGACTAAACTAGAGAGTTACTGTGTGTGGTTTCATGGAATATTTAGGCACCCTGTATGGACCTGCATATATTTTCATGGAGGTTCTATGAATCCTGTGACAATGTTAATGTTGCTTGTTGGCGCTATAAGAGTTGCCATTCCTTGTTTTAAGAAAGTAGACTATCCCACACACTGCACCAGAACACAGACAGAGTTCTGACTCCAGTCCTCTGAAGATGCCAGCCACAGAGACTTGGGGAAACATCAGAAAGAAAAACCTCCAGAACATGGCCAGACAGCCTGAAAAACCTACAAGAACTATAGATATGGAAGGTTTCAGTGTTCAAGACATGGGGTTTTGTAGAAGAATTTCTCCAGATCATGATCAGGTCAACGGTGTCCTGTTTCCTAAAATTTCAGGTCCAAATTCCGGCATTTGGATGGAGTCATGTGATGGCACAAGGCGGGACGATGCCTTCAGCAACCACTGCAAAATACTGTAGTGTGTGTGCCCGACAGATAGACAAGGAAGAGATCCTATGAATGACTTCAAACCCAGTGTGTGGATCTCAGTAGCACCACCACCAGCATTGGCACCAATAATAGATTCAGAACATGCAAGATAGTGAAAAAGACAAGAGTGCTTCTGAGCATGTCTAAAGAATATATCCTGAAACCTTGAGAATGAGACTCTAAATCACAGGCTTACCAGTTTAACCATGTCCAGTTTCCTAATGTTTTGGGTCCACAATCTGAGACCAGAAGAACTTGGGGCTGAAACATGTGTCTGGTCTGGCCACCTAGTCTGTTCCGAAGAGATATTATGGGGTCTATACCTCTACACACCAAGCCCTAAATAAGTTCCAACCAGAGACAACCCACTGAATCTGCAGAGTATGTGTAGGTGTTGAGTAACTATGTTCCCACTGATTTAGTAGATCTTTTGTGGAATTCAAAAAAGAGAGTAGCTTTCCAAGCTCTGTCTAGAACAGAATTATGCCCCATTATTAACTGAGAGGTTCTGTTGAGCTATCATGACTTATTGCTGCACATCTGCTGTTTGTTGGTCCAGTTATTTTTGTACGAAGGCATTTGAGATCACAAGCATAACTTTTATTGCTGATGCTGACCAAGTTCTGAGCCACAGTAGATCCTTGAGGTGGATGGTATGATTCTTGTGCAACTCTAGGTTTTGTTATTTCTGTCTGGATATTTATGCAGCTGAACTACTCTGTGAAGCTACTCAGGGACTGTTTTCATGCTCAGAAGCCCAGGGCTGTGTTCACAGGATATGACCAGCCAGACGTCCATGGGAAGCTTGGCTAATTTTGGATGAGGAGTATGGTGATGCTTAGCTCAGTGATGCCTCCTCTATGAACTTGGGGTCTCCAGACTTTTGAAGTGATGGTTCCAAGATCACCCATGTAGATATATATATATACCTAGGTTTTGGCGTTGTGTGCAACTGTACTTGCAGGTATCATAGTGATGTTTCAGACAGGGTTCTACTGGGCTAAACTTTGTGATTTGAAAATCCATGATCAATCTGCAATTGAAGCATCCATCCATCCATCCATCCATCCATCCATCCATCCATCCATCCATCCATCCATCCATCCATCCATCCATCCATCCATCCATCCATCCATCCATCCATCCATCCATCCATCCATCCATCCATCCATCCATCCATTCCAAATACTTCTACCCAGCCTTTCTCCTCAAGAGAGCCCCAAGGTGCTGACTCTTTCCTTGCTCGTGGGTTTGTTTTAAACTGTGAAATTTGGTCTGGAACATGAACGGTGGACGCTTCTTGCTTGTGACAGAAACCTTTTCCTGTGGCACAGTGATGGACTTGGTATTGTCATTAATCTGTGACCTTGGGAATTGTAGCGGGATTGCTGCTAACCATGACTCCATGGTAATGTAAGAAGCCTTGAACCACTCGGAGGTTCACTTTTAGCCTTCTTTCTTGAAGGTGGTTGTTGCTGATGTGAATCCTGGGTCTTTTGAGGGATGAAGGACGAATGATGAGTGTGCATGTCCATCTCAGCCAGCAGAACAGTTCCATCAGTAAATCGATCTCTCAGCAAATGTAAGAAAGTTGTCTTGTGAGCCTAGGATCAGCTAGATATCTCTTCCTGTTTTCTGTCTTGCAAAGGATAAGTATGGGGGAAGCGTGGCCTTTTTCTGCCTACGTACAACCCCTCTTTCCTCTATTATCCTCCTGTGTAGCAGCTGCCAAGAGTAAAAAACCAGCAACAAAGCACTGGTGCTCATGAACTGCTGGATAGCTCAGTGGTTAAGGTCTCTGGTTGCTGAGCCAGAGGTTGGGAGTTCGATTCCCCCATGGGGGGGGCTCCTTGACAGGGGCTGGACCGGATGATCTACAGGGTCCCTTCTAGCTCTGCCCTTCTAAGATGATGATTGTTATGGAGATCGTTTTAGTGCTGCCAACCACTGTGCTGGGTGTGTGCGTGCAATTTGCTGGGAGGGGGAGGATTTGCCCTGCCTCCTACTTAGCACAGTCATGATCTGATTCAGCCCCCCACCCCCCACCCACCTCTGGGTAAAAGAGAAGGAAAAACAAAGCTGCACATATTTAATGTAACCTGTAGTTCTGACCCAAAGTGATTAAGAATTCCCCAGGAGAGTGTGCTGTCGAGGTGCTTGCATATGTAATTCTTGCTTTATTTCAGCTTTGCCCCGGATGGGTTAGCTTCCATGAATAAACATTTAAGCTAGAGTAAATTTCTCACTCTTTCTATGCCACGAGGGGTAGGGTGCCTTGCTTGGGGACACGGCATAGTTTGTTACCTTTGGTTTTTTGCTCTGTATATTATAGGAAAGCCTTTAAAAAAAATTTTTTTTGGCATGCACATGAACACATGGCCGGGAGGTTATTACGTTCAGATCTTAATTAGATGCATGATACCACAGGGAGGGGGGACCTCATGGTATTGTTTTAGCTGGGGGAAAAATGAAATTGCATTTCTGATGTGATTCATCTGTTTTTATTAACTGCTTGTGTTTTGCACGGTAATTTCAAGTTCCTGATCAGCAACAATAACAAGGGGGGAAAGGTATTCAATGCGTCATTTGTTACTGGCTTTGGGAGTGTGAGGTTTTTTGACACCACCTCATGGAATCCAACCACCACTGTGTGTAGCTGGGGTGGATTCTGGGAGTTGTAATCCAGCACGTAATGTATCCAGGCTCTGAGTCTCCCATGCCATGCCAACTGCCCAACTGATCCCCCCCCCCCGCTCTTGTTATCTTTTGCACTGCAGGGTGTGCAGGACGATGTGTGGTCATTTCCTTGACCAAGGCATGAGGGGGAGCAAAACAGAAGGTGAACACAATTACCTCGCGAAGTTGTGTGATACCACTGGTGAAAAGCTTGTGGTGCTTCAATTTTGTTGAACGTTTCTGAGTCCTGTGTAATTCATTGCATGATTTGGAAGCTGTGGGAGCCCTGGGATGGAAGGAGGAAGTCTTTAACTACTGAAAATTGCTGCTGTGGGATGGACACTACAAGCAAAGGGAGATTTTTTATATATATAATTAAAGACTTCCTCCTTCCGGCTCCCACAGCTTCCAAACCTTAAATTCCAAAACTACCTTCCTGCCCATGACATGAGCTACGCAGGCATAAATTGCAGTAGTAAGTCCAGAGTAGTCTCATTGTATTGTGTTGATTTGGTGAGTCAGCTCCCCCATAAGCTCCATTGATTCAATGGGCCTACTCTATTTGCAACTTACTACTGGATTTCAGTGAGTATGTTTCTGGATATGCAATGGCTGATATAGTTATGTGCAGAGGGTAAGCAGGGAAGATCTGAGCAGTATTTATTTGAAGGCTTGCTTGCTCTGTCTTTCTTTCTTTCTTTCTTTCTTTCTTTCTTTCTTTCTTTCTTTCTTTCTTTCTTTCTTTCTTTATTTATTTATTTATTTATTTATTTATTTATTTATTTTCCTTCTTTCCACCCCACCCCCACCCCATTAGTGCACAGCATTGTTCTGGATGGCATACATAGAAAAACAGTGAAATGGCACGGACACAAAAAATGAAATTAAAAACACAACACCTCAAATCCGGCGTAGGTGGCCCTGCATTTCTCCTTAAAAGGACTTCTCCTTGGTTACACAAATGTATTTCTCAGAGCTTGGAAATTTACATTAGGTTTTTTTTTACTACAGTTTCCAAAGTCGTGGTGTGACTATGTCAGCGGAGGAACTCCTGTTTTGGTTTTTAAAATGCAAGTTATCTAAGCTTTGAGATCTCTTCATACTAGCAGCATCACGTCTCTGAAGATGCATGGAATCTCTGGATCAATCCCTCCTGTGAAGTCAAAGCTGAATTTGTGGAATTGTTTCAATGTCCTGAGTTGGGCAGAGTGGTCACCCCCTCCCCGTCATTTTCTGCTCTTCGTCCTGGTCAATCTTTTATACAAAAAAAGCACACCCCACAACGCTTTGGTTATGGTGAAAGTCAGATTTGTTTCTACCCCAAGCAAGTGACATAATTAAAAAGCATGCAAGAAATATGACATTTCATAAACACAATTGCTAGTGTGTTAGGAATGCAAACATGTGATTTTATGAAGAGGGTTATGAATATTTAAACATGCAAAATGAAACTGTTGCTAAATGTCTGTTTTTCATTATCTCACGATGAACATTTTCATTCCTAGGAATGATAATAGCTGTCGGCAGGATGCAGTTCCTCTAGTTTTAAAGGGGGGGGGGAATGATGAGAGAAAGGAAGAAGGAACAATGAGGCAAATGAATGTGAGCGATAATGGCTTTTTGAGTGGATTTCTCCTGTGGGACTCAGTGTCCTTCTCACCCATTGTCCGTTGTCGTGGATATGATCATAAGCCTAAAACTTGACCTACAGGGCAAAGAGGATGTGAAGGTCTGCGGATCATGGGTTTCCAAGGACTCGTGAGGAAGAAGTGGAGGATGTTTGGAGGATGGAGTGGGGGTAAAATGAGAGATGTCCAATGGGGACTGGTGTCTTGGCCATCTGGTGGGGCAGAGGATGGGGTCACCAGAATGACAGCCAACTACGTCTAGTCTACTACCCAACCTCCTCCCATGTATGGTCTAAGAATACCTTGCATCCTTGCCCCTTCTGGCCAGGAGGAGTATTATGGATCAGGTGGATTCTAGAATTATAGAATCGTGAAGTTGGAAGGGGTCTACAAGACTATCAAGTCCCCCTGCTCGATGCAGGAATACAAATCAAAGGATATCTGCCAAGTGGTTTTCTAAGTTTCCCTTGAATGCCTCCAGTGTTGGAGCCCTCACCACCTCTTGAGGGCATCAGTTCCACTGTCTTACTGTTCCGGATGATGCCTCACTTCCCCATGTACAACCAACCCTGCTCATGTCCTAGGATATATGTAACTACATCAAGGGTCCTATCATCCATCTGGCTACTAAACCACACTTATCCAGTGGCAGTCATCCTTCTTGGTTGGTGACAACTTTGGTGTCTTTGAGCATGGGCTTTTGAGGACTGTCATGACTCCAGGTCCTCCGCGGGAAGAGGGGTATTAAACATACCCATGGGTCACAACATAGATACGTGGTGATGATGGGTTTAGAAAGATGGGCAAACTTTTATCTAATAATGTAATTGCAACATAGAACTCTTGTCAACTCCAGATGCCCTGGAAGGCTCCTGCACCCTCCCTCAATTCGCACCATCGTGCTATCCAGCAGTTCTAGGATCTGAGGATCAGTCAGTCTAGTGGGCTGCAGGGTGAGATAAAATGAACTAACAACACCAATGTTTCACTTTGTACAGTATGTTCAGCTGCATACATTCTTATGATGCAGCTAAGTTTTAGCATCTTTATTCTCTGTTGAGAATGGCAAGTCCCCCAGCTTTCAGATGCTGGGGCAAATAGGTAAAAACCCTCCTGTGCCCTATAGGGCCTCATCTCTTCCTACCCTGTTTGCTTTCCATTGGAATGCAGTTTACAATGATGGAGAACAACGCATTGTGCAAAGCCCAACCTGTATTGTGTAGAACGAGAGAGCTGATCACAGCTGATCCTCATTCTGGTGCATAGAAATCTTAGGGTTTTTTTTGGGGGGGGGAGTCCAAAGTTCTGGATTCCAGAAACCCCTCTGGCTACTATGCTGTTGATGGACTCTGGGAATGATTGTCCCAAACCCCCACAAAAACCTGTTTCTAAGCCATAGGCCCTATACTTTCCCCCCCACTAGATATAAATACTGAATTTCGTAGCAGAGTATCTGGGCAAAATAGTTGCTTGTACTCTTGAAGTCCTCCCCCCTCCCCATGTACAGAGTTAGGACAATATTGGAGGCTTGCCAACCGGGGGATATTTGTCCAATCTTGGCACCCCGGTGTGACGGAGGGTCAGGCAGTGCCCCATGGAAGGCTGCAACCTTGATGATGGATCCGTCCTCCTCAAAGCGGAGCTCTGGGGGTTCAAAGTGCTGATCACAACCAGCAGCTTCTTAACAGGTTTCTCTTTTGGCTGTACCCTTGGTTGGTGCCCTTCCCAAGCTGTTCTTACCCCCCCTCCAGTCTTTAAGCTGGAACAGCCTTCAAGCCCCACGGAGAACCCGGACAATTTCACATCATTCCGCTCCATCTCCAGAGGACTCAGAAAGAGAAAAGCTCCCCAGAGCATGGAGGCTGGTTCCTTGGTTAATCTTTGGCCATTGATAACATTAAATGGAAGATCTGTCTGGAAGTCGTATCACTCATTCTAATTGACTCATCAATTGCTATTATGCAGGACTCCCCGTGTTATCTTTTGCTGACAATCCAATTTCCCACATCTGATGCCAGCCTAGGCAGCCCTTCAATCAAACGGCATGTCTGAGAGACGAAGCATCGTTTGATACATTAAACACTCTCTTGTCTGTCTTTGCACCTAGTGCAGCATCTGTTGTGGCGTTGTATCTCTCCTTGATCACAGCCGAGCCTCCAACGATGTTTGTGCGCATGGGACTCTGCCAATGGCACGGGACGCCTGAAAAAAGAAGAAAGGAAGCAACCATCTGGGCATGCGTCGAAACCAGAACTCCTGCAGACAGCCTGCTTCACAGAACGGACACTGTTTTGTAATGTTTTTTTCCCCAACCGTTTTTCTGCCGCTTTAATTTGTCTTCCTTTAAAGCTCCCTTTCTTTGTATTGGAAGACATGGATTTCCTATTGCCTGCAAACCTGAATTTCAGTTGGATCAAGTTCATTCTATTAAACCTTTCGAAGTCTTACGGGGAAAACCAATGTGGATACTGGTTGTCCCAAGCTATCGAAACCACACCCCTTTCCCATTGGCCAGTTCTTACCTTTAAAATATGATTTGCCCATTTTATAATGCAATTTCTACTTATCTGCAGAGAAGCTCTATTCCTTGACTTAAAGTCACCTTCAGAGTCCTCTCAGAGAAGCTTAGAAAGAGGTGGTGCACCAAGATATGAGCACCATTGCAGGAATTTCCAAAAGGGCAGAGTTCTCAATCTGTTGTCACTGTCACAGAGCCCTGTGAAAGAAAACCAGAAAGACAGATAGTTTTTTTCCCCCTAGCACATGGACATTCAAATTCTATAATCCATTTCTGCAGGTCCATGCATCTCAAGGAGTAGACTGCAACCCATGAAGGTTTCATGCTGTAATAAATCTGTAAGCCTTAAAAGTGCCACATCACTCTTTTTCTATCAAGTCCACTATTGCTCATGTTGGCAGTAGGTCCTCCCAATTCCCAGATGAGAGGCCTCTCTTGATTGTAGAGACCCCAGAGGGTGAGACTAAGAGCTTTTAGTTGACTTGGAGTTATGGAATGCTGGTGATTTAGATTTCATAGAGGGGGTGAATGCATTCTGGCTTTTCATCCAAACCTTACCAGAGGGTTGTGGTTCAGCACTCTGGAGAGCTCTGGTAACATTCGGATCAAGACTGGCTTCACCAACCCCACAACATCAGCATCTCCAGCTCTTGCTGGTTGATCTCACCATAGGCATTCATGTTTCCAGGAACCTGACTCATAGGTTCTTACAAAGGCAGCAAAATAACTGGAAGCTGACCTGTAGATCCTTGAAAAGACAAACAAGGACAAGTTGCAAGCTTCTGCCAGCATTACTGTCCTGGTTTGGTTGAGAATCATCCCTTACTGTTCGGCAGAAGACCAAAAAAAGTGGGACTGCTGGACCTATAGACATAGTCAAGGTGCAGGACCATGGAGAGCTCCAAGGTCTTTAAAGCAACACACAGACACATTGCTGAGATCAGAAGGTGCTGAGATCAGTTGAATCTTCTTCCAGAGTAGATTGATCTTCTTTTTTTTCAATGATTTGTGAGCTGGAATTCCTGGAATATCCTAGCCAGGGAAAAGGCAGCATAGAAATGCAAGCAGAGCCAGCCAGCAAGAAGGCTTGAAGGCATGATATCAATCCACAATAAACTGGGATCGTAAAGGGGCAGTGCCCTGATGCTGAAGTATATTATTTCTTTTTCTTGAATTTGTAAACAGCTCAGTACCAAACATTTTGGAGGAGCACACAGTAGATCAAAACAAGCGAGTCTAGAAGTTGTAGTAGAAACGGAACCCTAAACCTACCATTTGCCCTTGGTTGAGTAGACTCGTTGAAATGGCTGGGTCTTGTCAGAACTAAATTAAGTCCCGTTGATTTCAACAGCTCTGTTCTAGATAGGTCTAAAGGGTAATCTGTCTCAAATACAAGTGTGCGTGTGAGGTGAGGATTGGTTCCAAGGAGGGTCTGATCGATAACTTTTTGTGGCGCGGTGGTTCCAGTCCAAGAACGGCATTATCCGTGACATTAGCCCAACTAGCTGGACCATCTTTGGTTAAGCTTTCCTAGCCAGAACGCAGAACACAGGTAAAGGCAGTCTGTCTCAGAGGACTTTAGCTGCATTCTCAAGGTAGGACACACAAATAAAAAAAAAGAACCTGTCCAAACAGGAACCCCGAAAACATCTTATAGCCCTAAGTCGTAATTTTACCTGTGAATTGCCATGTGGTTGTGTAACAAATCATTTTGAAATCATAGTTATGGCAATCTTTTCCCACCAAAAGACTTCTGCGCATTGGTACTTCTAGGTCCAGAGGGGATCTGTCACAACCGAACTGCTGGATAGTTCCATGGTTTAGGCTTCTGGCTGCTGAGCCAATGGCTGGGAGTTCGATTCCCCACTGGGCCTCCATGACAAGGGCTGGACTTGATGATTTATAAGGTCCCTTCCAACTCTGCAGTTCTAAAATGATTATAATACTGACTTGGGAGAAGTCCTTAGACAGGACAGCTTGCCCAGTTGGCTGGAGAGTATTAGTCCAAAAGACAACTTTATCCAGCCAAGATCTTTTCAAACCCAAGGAACTACAGAACACTGGCTTTTCACAGAGAAATTCAACTAACAGCACATCCAGATGAGGCTGGGTGCACGGGGAGGGGGGGGAAATGAAAAACTTCTTGAAACTTTTGGCAGTTCCTGCAGCTAGTCCCTGTTGGAAATTCTGGACAAGATAAATCCAGGGCAGCCTCCCCCCCTCCGCCTACATTCCCTTTGTCCCATGAATGCAGCAGTGGCTAAAACTGGCCCTTCCCAACCTGACATTCTGCTGGCCCTATTCATAGCCGGGGTGTGGCCCGCTCCCATCAACCCGCCCTCTGCTGGAATGTAGCTTGATCCTGTTGTAAAATCTTAAGAGGAGAAAAAAACCCCCAACACCCATATACATATATTTTAAAAAGAGATTTATGAAGGGCACCTGAACTTGTGGAAGAAGCATTGTGTGAACACTTGATGCTCCCAAAGGCACTCAGAGTCAGCGGCATGTCTCTGTTTGTTGAGTGCTCCCATGTGGTTTGTTTGTGCTTTACAAATCATACATGTGTCTTGTTCTCTGGATCTCGATATAGCTAAACAAGGGAGACCAAGAGGGAATGGAAGCTGTGTTTGCTTTGGGCTGACACCCTGCCTCCGACTCTCATCTCCCACGCCTGAAGATGGGGATTCTGCAGCTTAGCCCTCACTTCCTCTCTGTACGACGTGTCATGTCAGGAAGCCTATCAGACAGCAGAGGACCTGATAGGTTTTTGCCCCCAAGTTCAAAGGGGTATCATCATCCTTTCCCTGGAATGGTCTGTTTTCTACCCTTTGACCTTTCTGTTGACTCAGGACTCTTCCCTTTTGAGGTCAACATCAAAACAGAGATGTACGCCTCTCTGAAAGGACCACGACACTTACTCTAGAGATCAAGGATCTTAAGACCCGTTTGTCTTCCATCTGTCAGCCAGCATGTGAAGCCCTCTTGCTCCCCTATTCTTTTGAACAAGTGCAAAAATGGGGAGGGTTTTTCTTTTCTGTTTTGGGGATGGCTTCGGTCTTCTCTAAGCCATTTTGCTCTGCCGTGAAGAGGCCTTGATGGCACCGTGAATAGATCAAAAGCCAGCAAAGTCTCCTCTGAAAGGTTAATTTGATCTGAGATACATTCTGGCTTGGGATGAGGCGCGGGGGGGGGTGCTGGATGGGTGTGGATTTAGCTGTACGCTCATTTCAGGGAATGAATCCAGGCAGTTTAAGAATGATGCCATTCTTCATGCAAGAGGCTCACTTTGCTACGTTAGTGACCCGGGTTCACAATATAGAATGGGATTTTTCTCCCCAGGAGGTAGTATGTTTGATGTCTTAGGAGAAAAGAGCAAGAAATCTTCTCTGGCAACCCATCTTCCTGTGTTTTAGCTTCTCTGATCCAAGAAGGCACACAATTGCATGTTTGTTTGTTTAAATTCTTTCTTTCCGCAGAATTTGGATTCATGGTGGCTCACAACAAGCTTGAAATACAGGTATAGATAAATCCAAAAAAGATATCAAACAGAATAAATTGATGGCCCGAATCCTTCCGAACCCATGGTGGTGTCCTACTAACAGTGTAACGTTTGATGGGGAATTACTCCTCAAGTTAAGAAATGAACGCTGGCATTATGTGTTGTGATCAACACTACTGAGCATGCAGTTGTTTGTAATGACTTCTTAACGTGAGACCATTTGCCTTCAAAAATGATGCAAGGAGCACTTTGGCAGATCTGCATTATAATCACCTTCATCATCTTAGAACGACAGAGCAAGAAGGGATCCTATAGATCAACCAGTCCAGCCCCTGTCAAGGGAACACAGTGAGGAATAGAACTCTCAAACTCTGGATCTGCAGCCAGAGACCCAACTCACCGAGCTATCCAGCAGTTCACTACAGGACCACTAATTAATAAACACATCAGTTAAAAGTACTTAATTCATTAAAAGCCCTTTCTCAGCAGCCGGTCAACCTGCATGCAAAGAAGGATTTTGCCAGTTAAAGGGAGAGAGCATCAGAGGGCCAGCCTAGCCTTCTTTGGCAAGGAGCTCCACAACTTGGGAGCAGCTGTGGATAAGGCCCTGTCTCATGTCTTCTTCCCACTGGACCAGTGATGGTTTTGGGGCTGACAGGATTACCATCCTTCAAAATCTCAGACCCTGAGCAGCATATGGTCCTTTAGGTGGTTTTGATTTGATCTGACACACAAGAGAAAAGGCCACCCAAGACTTTTCACTGTCTGAAGCAAAAGGTCAGATGGTGCCTCTTCCTCTATATGCAGAAACGATGAGTCTGCCCTTGGCAAATAATCACAACCTCAACCATGGGGCATGGGGGTCGTCTTCCAACATCACAAAGTTGTGAGGGCTTCTGAGTTGTTTTGTTCAGCCTGGATTGCAACCAAAATGGATTTCAGGAAGTGGGGAAGGGAAAGAAGACATAGTAATCAACCCGTAAACTCTGCACATGGTCGCTGTCTATGAGATGGGAGGTGTGCAGCCTTGACTGGATGACTCAAAAGCGAGGAATCTTGGGCCGGATGGTGGATGTGACCCACATGAGCAAAGGAAAGTTATTGTGGGGGGGGGGAGCTGGCTCTCCAGGGAATGCATGGTGCTGAAGAGGTCTGAGGGGTTGCGTCAAACACTGCTAAGAGACAGAATCAAGAATGGCTGCACCCCCACCTTAATATTTAGGTCCCAGGTCAGAGCTAATATTTAACTCTTCACAAATCTGGCTTAATTCTCTTGTCACCTTTTCTTCACGCTGTCCCTCCGTAGATGATGGGAGCTATTCAGTAAAGTAAAGTAGTAAGAACTGCTCAATACCCTTAACAACTGCTAGATAGCTCAGGGGTTTAGGGATCTGACCGTGGAGCCAGAGGTTGGGAGTTCGATTCCCCAGTGGGTCTCCTTGAGAGGTGCTGGACTTGATGATCCAGAGGGTCCCTTCCAGCTCAGCAGCTCTAAGAGTAAGAATATTATTCCACTGCAATGTGTAGCACGTATTCTACCTATTGAATGCCCTGTTTACAATCGGATTTTCCTGCCACGCTGTTCCCTTTGGCACGTTAAGTTATGTAATGTGTTCCTGTTTGCAAGTAATTGGATTTCTCTAGAAAACATAATGTGGAATGCCCTTGGCTTCATTCATTCCTCCTTTTCCCAGTCTTACTCATGAAACTCTAGTAGTAGCATGCACAGTTTAAGCACTATAGAACTGCAGACGGTCAGACAGAAAGATCTCACCCTCAAGAAACTTTGGATTAAGGTCGTGTATATCCCATTTAATATGAGCAAAGTGTTCCACATTCTTAATGATTGGCACAATTATTGCTAAAATGCCTGAAATCAGTTGCATCATTACCTTATACATCTCTGGGAGCTGAGAAGCATAATGCCTTGCTGATTAAAGCAGCAATGAATGGATTTGTTTTCTGTTTGCCTCCTGAAACCATTTTAAAAAAAATTATCCTTGCTGAATCTGGTCTCACAGTGGTGGCCAAAAAGCTTCCATTTTCTTTGCAAAACAAGGTGCACAGAGAGGGTGCACCTTTTTTTTTAATAAAAGGATTGCTTTCCCTAATCATTCTTCTTTTAAACCAATCAGAGGAGAAATGGACCCCTCCATCGTCTGTTACTGGACCATTAGCTATGCTTATTTCAAATAATAACATAAAATCCTGCTTTCCAGACAGTGTCCTCGCACTCCATCCACAGCTCTTTGGATATTAGAGGGATAATCCTTCACCGTTCCCCCCCACCAAAAACAAAGCCAATGCAAAGAGGAAAAGCATTTTGTTATGTTCATTTGCATAAGATATTTGCGTGTGTGGACTCTGTTTTTAAAATGCCCTAACTCAAACCACACGGGCGTCTTCCAGTTCTTCCACGACAGATTTTTACACATGTTTTGCATTATAACCCATATAAAGTTGGAGTACAATGCAGCAGAAATGGGCGATAAGACCCCGTGGTGGCCAGTTTATTGTGAGAGCCAAGGAGGACTGGTTTCGGTTCCTTGAGCTCATCGGAGGAAAGATCTGCTTGACGAAATGAAGGAGGGAATAGATAAGGCCCTGTCATTCTTAGGATGAGACTCTGGGGAACGGGGAGTTGCAAAGGAGGAGAACCAAATATGGCAAATGGTGAAGTACCTTTGACCACCTCCACTTGCCAAGAATTATTTTTAGGTTGTTCAGATTGCTTGGTGCCAGGGGAGTGGTCCTGTGTGCGGTCTCTTTCTCAGCGGTCACATGACATCTGGATAAATGCACTCCAGCCTGACCCCAATCCATGTCCAAGCTGGGTGGTTTTGATTCAGCTGTAGAGCTACAATATTTTCGGCGTAAGGTGGAGTAATTCCCCAGCTTATGGAAAATCTGCTGCTTTCAGCATTTCCGAGCCTTATTGTCTTTTCCAGTGGGTCTTGATTTCTCATGATGCTTTCTAATTACAGTTGCAATGTCTCCCCAGGGTTTCAGGCAGGTCTCTTTCCTAGTTCTACCTAGTGGCCCCTGGAGGTCTCCCATTCAAGGACTCATGAGGTGTAAGCCTCATTAGCTTCTAGAATCAGATGAGCCTGGGTATGTATGTTCAGGCTTGCCTGGCGGCCACCATCTTCCTTCACCTCTCTTGAGCCTCTCCTAGTCAAGTTCCAAGCTACTCCTTGTGCAACCACATCTTGGCCTCAGCGTCTGAGTTGAAGATGTCTTGTTGGGACATGACATTTCCCCAAGGCATGCCCTGCATATGATCCACATTTTAATTAATTGCCAATACATTACTGTTTTAGGAAGTTGTATATGTGCCTTGCCCCTTGCCCCAAAGGAAAAGGTCAACAACAATTATATTTATCCCATACAGGGCTGGTCCAGAGACACAGTGGTGCCCAATGTGAGATATTTAAGTGGCGCTGATCTATTTCTTCATTAGTCAAGATCCTACCCAATTAAATAATACCTTGCTCTCCTTTTTGAGAGTGCTCCACATTGCCTCCACAAGGAAAGAGTTTGCCTTTGCTCATTTACAAAGCCAATATGGATTTTTTAAATTACTATACCGCATCGGAAACTGCGATGTCCTTTGCATGATGTCCATGGATGAGACCTTACAAAATCCACATTTTCCGGGGATGCTCAGGCTTGCCAAGTCAGCACACAAAGCCAGAAACATGAATTTAGCTTCATGCAGCTATTAGGCGGATGCTTCTGTGCACTCTTCATAGCACTCAGCATCAGAACACTATAAACAGAGCCAGTCACCCTGAGTGCTTGAAAAAATATACATGGGGGGGGGTTCTCAAGGCAATATTTCTCGCACGAAAATTTATTTCTGAGGGAAGCATGCATGGAACAAGTTAGGTTTGGGCCTCACCCTGCCAGGGGAGAGTGATATGACAGCTGCGCTGAGATAATCAGATCTCATCGGGGCAACGGAGAAGGATCGGGGCTGATGGAAGAAAGTGGCATGTTTGTTATACCGAGCTTGCCACTGGAATTCACTGCCTCGATTCACATCAGTAAGTGTTTTCCTGGTGAGGTTCACAGCCCTGTTCTGCTGAGTAAAAGACCGGGATGGCCATTGGCTCTTGCTGAGCCGTTATGTCATTTCCAATTTGAAGTTCTGCAGGTCCTGCCGAGTCACGCAGAGTTCACTGCCCTGGGTTTCATTCTGGAGCTGCTTGGCTGACTGAACCTTTCCATCAACATTAGCCATGGGGTGGGGTGGGGGAGAGCTGTTTGGAAGCGCTGGGACGCGGCCTCGGCAGCCTTGGCCGCAGTAAGACAGGTGTGAAGGAGAAGCCAAAGTATGTGCGAGTGGGGGATTAAAGGGAAAACATAGGCACAGGAGCTATATCCGTGGCTCAGTGGAAGAGAACAATCCTAGCACGTACGTAGGGCTAAGTTTAGCCGGCTCTGTCTTACTCGTCTTGGTGCCAAAAATGGACAAGCCGTTCCCAATGAGTGCTGTATTTAGGAAGCCATCTTCTGTGTGAGTGTTTTGACGGACAACTTTTGACCCTTCGGGCCAAAGAAAGTCCCTTGGCTTGGCTTAGCAGCCTGCCGAGGACTTGACAAATGTTCAGTTCTTTGTTTATAACGTTGATCACATTTCTGCCTGAAAGCAATCTGGGGGAAAAAAAGAGAGAGATCTAAACAATCTTTAGTGATCGATTTAAATTTTTTTAAAATTTTTTTTGAAACAATTCTTGTTGCATCATAAATTGGAGAGTTGGAAGGAAACTCAACGGTCATTGATTCCAAGCACCAGCCAATGCAGGGAATCCATAGCTAAAGCTTTCATGAGAGATAATGGTCCAGCCTCTGTTTGCAAAATCTCCAAAATGGGAGAATCCACCACAATTCAAGGAAGCCTGTGTCACTGCTGTTGGGAAGTTCTTCCTAACGCCTAGTCAGAAACCACTTTTGTAGACCAAGGCCCTTTTGGAGGACTATAGTTTTGGCTGCCCACCTGGATCTCTACAGGCACGGAGCCAGACTGACTTTCTAGGTGAGATTTTCTAGCATCATGATGTTGGTATAGCAGAAGTCCAGTCTGGTATTCACAGAGATCGCTGCCTGAGGTCGTGAGATATGCAACAGAGTTTTTGTCAGAAGTGGACAGTTTTGCACATCTTCAAGACCAGGTTTCGGTGTTTCTGTAAGAAGTGCAAAATGTGATAGAACTAGTGCCATGGACCAGGAAAAGTATTAGCCTAGGATGGGTTATTTGTGTCTTTCCACTCCGCCACCTCTTCTTTCAAATTTGTGGTGTGTGTGTTTGCCTTGAGGAAGAGGAAAGACAATAGTTTTGAGAAGACAACTTTGCACAATATTACTTCATACAAATGCAGGAACCTCTATGAAAAAGCTCAAATGTTTGCATCTTTGGTCTCACACAGGGTGTGTGTGTGTGTCAGAGAACATTCAAGACTTGCTGAGAATTGACCGGAGGATTCCTTCCTCGGAGACTTTAATGCTGGAGTTCATGGAGTTCTGTGAGATTTGGCCCTTTGTATATAAAAAACGAGGTTCTGTTTCCTTTTAGTATGACAATAATTAGAAAAACTTGATTTTTGTTTTGTTTTGGAATGTTTATGTTTGGGGTAATGCATTTGTTATTTTTATTTTGAGCTTTAAAAAAGAAGAAAGAATTAAGAACATTTGGCTGAAGGCACCAAGGAAAGATATTCAAAGTAACTGTCCTAAAGACTGTGTCGGTGTTTGTAGATTCTGAAGTAATCCATACCAGACAGAAATACAGGAGTGACAGAACTGCAAAACTGTGTGTACATTTCTTACTTGCATATGCACAAGGTCATTGGTACTGAGCTAAAATTACTATTTCTTTTCAAAGTAGAACTATCCAGCCTTTTCTTGGTGGGAGTTCCACAACCTATGAGGGAAACATCTAAGGCTATCCGCTCTGACCAACCCAATGCATTTTGTGCCTGAGGCAAAACAAGCAAGATGGTGGATCCACAAGAAGCTAGATTTCAGCTGAATATCAGGGGAAAAAAAACACTTCTTATCAGGGGAAAAAAACACTTCTTAACTGTTAGAGCAGTACAACAATGGAACCCATCGCTTTGGGAGGTGGTGAAGGCATTCAAGGGAAAATTAGGCAAACATCTCTTATCTATTGGTTTTTGTGGGTTTTTCCGGCTCTTTGGCCAGGTTCTGTACTTCTTGCTCCAATTATTTCACCTTGAATAATCATCTGTAACAATCTATAGTTCTCATTATCAACGTTTCTTGGCCTTTGCTATCCAACAAACAGCAACAGAGCATGGACAGAGTTCCTACTCCAGTCCTCTGAAGATGCCGGCCGCAGAGACTGGCGAAACGTCAGGAAGAACAACCTTCAGAACACGGCCAAAGAGCCTGAAATACTCACACCGACCATCGGATCCCAGCCGTGAAAGCCTTCGAGAATACATATCATATCTATATTTTGATTTGGATTCCTGCATTGGATAGAGATGTGTGTGGACTCTATGGCCTTATAGGTTCCTTCTAACTCCATCTTCCCATGATTCTATGAAAAGGTGCTCATCTTGAGATCTTCAGAATTTGGGAACAGAGTACCAAAACTGCATCCAAATTTAAGGTTGTCTTTGAGAATAGCATAATCCAGCGCTATGCTACTTGTTGTTCTGCTTTAGATCAAGGAATCATGTACTTTAACACTGACAGCTAGAGAAACAAAAAGATGGAAATATGGATTGATCATAGGATGCTGGATTTCCTGGATCAAGGGAGTGACCAATGAAGGAATACTAAGGGAGCAACAAAGGGCCAAGAAATGTTGATAATGAGAAGTATAGATTGTTACCAGCTGATTATTCAAGGTGAAATAATTGGAGCAAGAAGTACAGGAAGAAGAACTTTTTTTTTTTTTTTGGCTGAGAAACCTGGGAACCCAGTATCATAGTTTAGAGCTTCCACGTCCAGATTCAAGCCATGATAATGCCCAACCTCTGGTAGGAGAAGAATAAGAAGAATGATCCATCTTAGGTCTTTTTTCCTGGAAGGATAAAAGGATGCTAGGAAAAAAAAATCATGATTGTGTTTCATCTTATATGCAAACTCACACAGTTCTCTCCGCTCATAATCTCTGGAGGCTGCCTGTCTTTTTCACAAATGTGAATAGCTATCATGAATGTTAATGGAATGTGTATGTGTATCAAGATGAGCAGCACGGTCCCATGTGGTGTCCTGGGAGCAAGGTCTAATGTATCCGTGACATGTAATTATTTGGGCCAGCAAAAAGTGGCATGTTGATGTCTCTGTTCAGTGGTGTTTATTACCAGGGTTGCACTGACAAATGGAGAGGAAAGAAATGCAGAAGGAAGAATTTAGCAACTGAAGAACCTGGGAGGTTGGACTGGATGCAATATAAGGTCCTTGGTTGAAGCTCCCGCATCTCAAGTCATGATGGTCATGATGACATCCAGCTTCCAGTAGGAGAGTAGCAACAAGAATAGCCAGAAATACTGTGCCAGGATTTGCAAGATTACAATACGAATCTTAGAACTGCAGAGTTGGAAGGGACCCTACGGACCAATGAATCCAGCCCCTGTTGAGGAGGCCCAGTGGGGAATCGAACCCCCAACCTCTGGCTCCGCAGCCGGAGACCTAAGCCACTGAGTTATCAAGCCACTCTAGTTAGTTAGTTAATTCATTAGTATTGAGGGCTTCAATCAAAGCTCAAAGACTAATATACTTACCTTGACTTATCACAAAGTTTGGACCCAGCTGGTTACCTGTATGTTGCTATTTGATTTTCTTCTTCATCATCATCATCATCAATCATCATCAGCATCATCATCAGCATCAGCATCAGCATCAGCATCAGCATCAGCATCAGCATCAGCATCAGCATCTCTTCTTCTTCTTCTTCTTCTTCTTCTTCTTCTTCTTCTTCTTCTTCTTCTTCTTCTTCTTCTTCTTCTTCTTCTTCTTCTTCTTCTTCTTCTTCTTCTTCTTGTGTTTTACTGTGTCTCACAGTTTTCTGCAGTTCATCCATAGGTGCTGAATGGGCAGCTGTGACCCTAAAAAGTAGGTTCCTAAACCTTTGAAATAAATACAAGGGTCCTGTATTTTCCTATATAAAGTTCAGTGGCACACCAGGTTCAGCCCCTGTTCTGTAGGGCTACCTTTCAAGTATTTGAAAAGGACCGTCCAATCTCCCTTCCGTCTTTTCTCAAGGCTAGACATGCCCAGTTCTTTCCGTCTTTCCTCCTAGGGCTTGGTTTTTAGTCCCCTGTTTATCTTTGTTGCCCTCCTCTGGACTTGCTCCAGTTTTTTTGGCCTTCTCCTTAAAGTGCAGTGTCCAGAACTGGACACAGTCCTCTAGATGAGGCCAAACCAGTACTGAACAGAGAGGGGAACTAATAGCTCAAGAGATCTGGAGACGATACTTCTGTTAATCATAGATCAATACATATTCTCTCTAATAAATGACATCCCAAAACAGAAGAAGTCTGGTAGTTTGCTAGCAAACAAGCTTATTCTGGAAAGAAGCCAGCAGGAAATTCTGTGGCCCGGGGCCCATCAAAATTAATGGAACCCACACAAAAGAGATGACATTCCTCTTCTCTCCCATTTGTTCCTGCCATTGGAATGACAATGCTTCCACTTGGGCAAGCCTGCATTGCCGATCAGGACTTGGGAGCCGAAACAAAAGGGGGAAGATTACCAGCAGAGGGAGGAACCTATGGGAGAGGAAATGACTTGTCTAAGAGGTGTTAAAGCAGGATTCCATTTCTAAACAGGAGATTTTTATTGCTCCCTTTTAATCCCTTTATAATGTGTGACACACGGCCCATTTATTTAAGATCCTCTTAAGGAATGCTGCTTTTCCATTTGGTAGCTTCTCTCCTCTGCAAGATTGGAAGGAGAAATGTTAGTAAGAAACTTCGGGCAATTTCTTTTGAAGGATGGCATCAACCTTGCACAGACTTTTTTTTTGGACTCAGTAGAGACTGGCTCAGTTATTTTGCCCTTAGGCAAACTGCTGGGCCCAAGGTTCCTTTCTGCTGGATCTCCTTTCTGCTGGCTCTCCTCTGTTCATCCTTGCAGTGTTTGAACAACCCTGTAAGTTAAGACCGGTTGGGACGGATGAGAACAACGAAGCACATAATGAGGGACCTGAAGGAGGACTCAGATCTGTTCTGCAGAAGCTTCTGTGGCCTGCATTTTCTTTAGATACCCAGAGGGCCTCCATGGCTAGTATTTAACAGATGTTGGGAGGTGACAAGGAGGTCTTGATCATTGTGGTGGTGAAGATGATGCACCAAGAAGTCATGTCTGCTGCATGATAATGTTTTCTAGCATAAAGTACTTAGCAGTGGTTTACCAGCTTCTCTACTCTGGAACAATGCACACTGCCCAAGGCTGTACATGGGGCACGTCACCCCATCTCGGTGATCTCAGTTGGTCAGGTGCTCCACCCCACCGAGCTGCACCAGCGAAAGGACATCCTACCATAGATAAGCATCTAAACGTTCCTGTTTAGTGAACCTTTCAGTTTGGATTGATTCAGTATCAGCATTGATACTGTATAAATACGTATACAAGCAACCACTCAAGTTGACGAGATTACTCACCAAGAGCAGCATTCAATACCCACCACCAACAACAATGGGAAAATCTGTGCTCGTATTTTTGTTTTGGACTCCCCCCCCATTGTTGAGATAATACATGCATAAGGCTTTTAAATATTAATTTGTACAGAGCACAGACATGATTCTCTGCGGTTTGGAAAGATGTTTATGATTGTTGAAAGTTGGAAAGTATGCTTGTGTACTTTCTAAAATTGGTTTTGATGAGTGAGAGCTGAGCCAACGGGTTGCAATTACAAAAAAAAGGGAGAGTCCAGCTAAATCGATGGATACCATGACCTGCTGAAGCCATCCACATGAATGAGCAGTGGTAGGATGATGCTGTGCAGCAAAGAGCACCATCCTAGTGCTACTGAGTTCTAGATGGGTTCAGCAGATCTGTTTATGTGTAGTTGCTCTAAGTAACTTGAGGAAGACTGCCAGGTTTAAAAAATGCTGAACAAGAATCCATCAAGAGGTTCAGTTCTATCTTCCTTGGTTTGAACAGGGACTATGGCTTTTTATCTCATTCCACATGTCCATTAGCTTCTTTATGTAGGGTTTTCTGTATTGCTACCCAACCTTTTTTATGTTTTATGATATCTGTGTGGGCATTTTACTCCACTTGCAAATTTTGCACTCCTGTTGCCTTCCCCCGATTGTCTCCCTGTGGTCCTTTCCACGGGCAAATCCTGAGCTTCTGATCTCACTTGCCTTGGTGGGGGCTCTTAACTGGGCAGGTGCTGTATTTCCTTTCACTTCCCTTGGTCTGTTTTAAAATTCTCTTCAGTTTTTTACGCCCATATTTATTTTACATTTTTATCTTGTACATGTTTTTCCACGGAGGGGATTTAAAATGATGGAATCCAGCCCACTGCCTGGGGTGGAAAGCAAGGTCTTTACTCCGGTTGGGCTTAAGGACTCGGATGGGACACGGTTCAGATCCACAGGACTCTGAAGTTTTCCCGCACTACAGCTCCACTCATGGCAGTGGACAAAGGAGGTATTGCAGCTCTGTAGACTAGGTGGATCACCTGACTTGAAGAACCAATAGGGATTGAGTTGGCTGTATATAACTCTTGCTGCAGCTCCTGGTTCTCACCCTGAGCAGCTTCTGTTGGGCAGGAGTTGCTTTTACTTATATCAGTCCCCTTGGTTCAGAGAAGCATGCCCACAGCTGCAGCCAGAGACAAACTAGAGAGATGTGATTAAATAGTCTACTGTTTTGGTTTTGGCTTTGAGGGAAGGAAGTTTGACAGCTGACCTCTAAGCATAGTTTCCTATTTGTCTGAATCAGAGAAAATCTCCTCCAGACTTGGTCCAGAAATGGTTGTTTATTCCAGCAGAAGTTTTCACGTGGAACTAGAAAGTGTTCCAAGACATGTCCCTTGATTTCAGATTTTACACTGGTTCTTAAAAGGGGAAGCTGAAGGTCCATTCTGAGTGCTCAGAAACTGTTTTACTCTGTTCTGGAGTCGTTTAATATTTTCAGTGATAAATGATCTCTATTACAACTGAACTTTTTAAAATCAAAAGTAACAAACTGTAGCTGTAATTATGGTCAGCTCCTTTTCCCCAGGCTTTGTAGAACACTGATAAAGCCAGCTGTAATCTACCAGGTCTAAATTAACTAGTCAAAGGTCATTGCCTTCCTGCATCTCCTTATTTTTCGGTGCAAAAATTAGAAATCTCTTCGGAGTAAATTTTTATTAAGCTTTGCTATCTAATTTTTTTTTAAGTCCGGGTGAGAGAGCATGAAAAGAGAGGGGAAAAATCTAGTTCATAGATGCCAAACTTCTATGCCAGTCTTCTCTAAGCAGAGTGCCCTCCAACTGTGAAGGACTTCAATTCCCATTACTCCCTGCCAGTGCACCTTTATCTAAAGGGCTGTTTTCACAGGACCCAGTGATTGGGAGCACTCACTTAAAAGCATCAAGGAGAACCATGAAAGCATCTTCTCTTAAATCTAATCCCAATAAATAGTAAGAATAACAATAATAATAGTGTGCAGTCAAATCAATTCTGATTTATGGCCACACTTTTCAGGGTTTTCCAGGGAGAGAATACTCCAAAATGTATTACCACTCCCTTCCTCTAGGGGCAACCTTGGGACTGTGCAGCTTGCCCAAGGCCACCCAGGCTGGCTTTTCTCCCAGGAGGGACAGTGGGGAATCAAACTCTCAACCTGCAGCCAGAGATCTAAACCCTTGAGCTATCCAGCCAGCTTCACAAATCTAATTCCGTAGTACTGATAGATGTCCACAATTCTTGGGCATCTTTAAATGCATTGCCCCCCATCCATTGCATGTCTTTCCTAGTTCATGTATCATTTTTCCTGGGCATTTTTTTTTTGCCCGCAACCGGTATCCTCAGACGATTGTCAGAACATTGTTGCATCTGATGCTCCTGAGATTAAGGTCCAGTATCATTTTCAGCCTGGCACCGAGTGAATATATTTATTTTTTTCTGCACAAATCTTGGCGGAAAAAACAGACCGGGGCAGATGTTGTAGGGAAAGCCTGAAGTCGGGGAGTTAAGCACGCTTGCGCCCAAGTTTCCCTCGCTCGTATTCTCTCCCTTCCCAACCCCCAAATTTCTCCATGCAAGAAACAGCACCTCAAGGGGTCTCCCAGGGATATCCAATCCCCCCTTTTGTCCTTTAAGCAACCAATAGAGGATTTCCCCCCCATATAGGCCTGGAGATGCTGCAGGAAGGAAACAGAACCCCACAAAATGCCGATTCCCAAGGAGAGGCATGTTGGGGTGGGGGTCGGATGGAGGAGTGCGATGTTAAAAGGTCAAGTGCCCTTGAGGTTTTTATTGTGACAGGCACTTAACCCTTTTCACTCCTGTTTATCTGCTTCAACTGCCCGGCCAGCTCATTAAACTGAAATGTCATTTCCTTCCGTGGAGGAGCTGGCCCTTGATGCGCTGGTGGATGCTGGCTTCTTCCCAGGGCTACCTGGGGTGATGGGCGGGAGGCAGTGGGAATCCAGGCAAAGCAATTTGGCTCAGGCCAGTCTTGACAGCAGCCAGAAAGCCGAGGCAGGAATGCTTATGGTCTAAGGAGGGCTCCTTCATGGCCAGCTGCATCACTGGGATGATAAAAGGATGTTTCTGTAGCATCCTTTAAAAAAATCCTGATACTTCCTGTGTAGTTTAGAAGATGGGGGTCTGAGACTCTCCAGATGTTATTGGATTCCAATTCCCATCATCCCTGGCTGTCAGCCATGCTGGTTGGGGATGTTGGGAGCTGGCCGCCAGAAATACGTAATAGATAAACTGAAACGAGTGTGTTTATTCTGGGCAATGACGGGGCTAAGATGTCCTTTCTTCTTATATGATAGCAACTTCTTGGTCCTACTTTGGGCACATCATGGGAAGGCAGGATTCTTTGGAAAAGACAATAATGCTAGCAAAGTCTGAAGCAGCAGGAAAAGAGGAAGGCCCAATGCAAGATGGCCTGACTTGCTAAAGGATGCCACAGACTGGGGTTTGCAAGAGCTGAGGTGGGCAGTTGAGGAGAGGACACTTTGGAGATTGTGCATTTATGGGTTTGCCGTAAGTCGAGGGCGACTTGATAGCACAAAACAACAGCAATAATGTATAGGATTGGGGTGCGTGGCTAAAATCCAGCAGTGAATAGCAATTAGACTCAGCCTAGAGTTGTGATTTCAACTGGTATTTGATATTTGGGCAGACCGTTCTTGCTGTTCTCCCTTAATGTCTCCTGCAAATTCAAGAAACAATGACTCTTTCTGATAGGGTAAGTCTGTTGTATGTTTAAGATTAACTAGAAAGAGGAAACTGAGCTGAATTAGGGTGGGATGGAAATCCTCAATTCAAAGCACTTGTTTACATTTTCTGGGGTCTCTTATTTTAGGTTTGGGAACAATGTAAGCAGCAGAAGAAGGATAACAATGACAAGAAATCTCCTTTGCAACATCTGATGGCTCTGTGCCTCCCCCCCAAAAAGAGAGATTCATAACATGGACTTAAAAAAAAATACCGCAAAAACAAATTACAAACATGGAAGGCGCAACAGGAGACCCTGGTCTTTCAGTAAAACACAGTAAGATCTTGCTAGTTTGCCAACATGTGTGGGTCTTTTAGCATTGAATCAGTGATTTGCATTTCTTCTCTTGCATATCTTCCACAATGCAAAATCAACTTCTTATCTCTCATAGGCCGAGGATCAGCAACCACAGCCCATTTGGGCAAATTTGCACCTTTCAATTATGACCTGGAAACAACAAAAAAGTGATCAACACAGCATAGGTAAGGCGTCTCCTTGATTGTAGGTTACAGAAAGAGGGTATAAGGATGTGGTTCATCACACTCACCGTTTTGCTGCATGTCATTTCTTATGTACGGTTTTGTGGCTCTTTATTTTTAAATTGCATTTTGTCATTTCAAGAAACGTTTAGAATTGGGTTGAAAAGAGTATAAATTGCGAACACTTCTCTAAAAATACCTTTTAAAAGGAACTTTAGAAATGACTCAGATTGTTACTATTTACACCAACAGAGATGTTGTCTCCAGTTATGTTACTTTGGGAAGTTCTTGGTTGACACCCCCCCCCCCCCCAAAAGGTAACACATTACAGCTACATGCATTACTTGTTACTGGCTTCGGAGAAATGAAGTCCAGAATATCTGGAGGACCAAAAAATAAGAACTGCTGGGGAAGAACTCCTAGTTTTGATGGTCCATCAACCTGTCTCTGTAGAAAACCATTTTCATTGTTCTAGGACAGTGAGCAGTCTGAAAACCACGCTCATAGTAGAGCAGACTCGTTCTAGATTGTTCTGTAGGGCAGCCTGAGAACCATACGTTGGAAGTTTTGAGGAAGAAGAATTGCTTGAAATGATCTCCAGGAAAATGACCAAGACGTGATCAGATCATTGACTCCCGAAAGTTATTAGAGGCATGGGCTGGATTAGCCTGTATGGTCTGTTGCACAAAACCAGCAGAGTTTCATTTGGCACAAGATTTTGTGGACGGTTGAGAATTAAAATAGCAGGAATGTTTTGAAGGGGCAGCTGGGTTAGTCTGCTGTCACAAAACCATCAAACGTGGAAGAGTAGCACTTCTACTGCAGCACTGAGCTTGGGTAAACAGTAGCCCACCAAATGTACCGAATGATCTCCGGTGAAGTTAGAGGGAAACTCAATGTAGAAATGAGTTCTCTCTCTCTCTCTCAGAATATATTAAGATGGTGCATGCTAGAAGCTAAAGGACTTCAGAAAATCTTGGAGGGACGGATTCCCACATAGGAACTTGTGTCTCAGCCCTGGTCACTCTCGGGAGCAGGGAGATGTCCTGTTGACCTGTCTTCAGCATTATCTCCTCCTTCTCTTGCTCTAGTCTGAGCTGAGCAGTATGAAAGTTCAAATCTGGTCCAACCTGAGAAAGAACTCATTATTCTGCCTGCTCTGGTGGAGGCAACAGTCTGACCTTGCTCATCCACCCTGCAGTGCTGGCTTAAACATCTTTCGTAAGGGACTGTCGCTTCTAAATTCTGAGTAAATCTCTCATCCATAGAATCAAAAGTGGTTTCTTTCTCTCCACTAGCCACTCCAGCTGAGCAAACCAAGGGTGTTTCAATGTCCGAACCAAAGCTGGAGTGAGGTGGAAACAGGGCAAAATGGTCTCCTTCAGAGGAACCTTCTTGATGAACTTGAACTTAGTGATGAAAACAGGAGGAAATGAGGATCGTGTGAAGGGCTGATGAAAGTCATTATGTTAGGTTTTACTCTGATTATTTTCAAAGAGGTAACAACGTTAGACATCTCCACGAGAATGACAAACATCCCCGTGTCATCTTGGAGGTTAAGAGATCAATTATAGCATGAGCTTTCATGGATCAGTGTCTACTTCCTGAGACATTGGCATCTAACCTCTCAGCAGCAAATAATAACCTATTTCTGGATTTTTCTCACCGGAACAACGAGGACTAGAGACATTATTCTGTTTAATACCCAAGGTCTAACACTTTCTGCCTAACAGGCTATGTTCCTCACTGCATGGCTGTAGCATATATGCTTCATATCCATATATATATTCCTACAGTCCCTGTCATGTCCTTCTTTGGTGAAGCCTTGTGGCTGACAGTTTCTTAACCTCTGGCCTCCCAATTATGAACAGTCAATTGATTTTATTGTCCAACGGTCATCCAAGATCTACCCTGTTGCCCTTCAAACTTGGTCCACTTTGCAAATAAATAAATAAATAAATAAATAAATAAATAAATAAATAAATAAATAAATAAATAAATAAATAAATAAATAATCTTTCTTTCTTTCTTTCTTTCTTTCTTTCTTTCTTTCTTTCTTTCACCCAGCAGATCATTCAAAGGACAAAATTCGGGAGTGCCATGCCACTGTGTTGTCTGCAAACTAAGATGGCCTGCTAGTTATATTGGGAGATGTCCTTTTTTCTCCCGCACACTTTTACCTCCTCCTCTTTCTTCTAAATCATGGGGAAAAAAAGCTTGCTTTTGAAATCTCCAGGTTTCCCAGGGCCTTGCCAGGCAGAAAGAGTAACTGCATTCTCTAAGGAGGAACCTGCTCTTTTCCTACCCCGTGTTCACTCTTCTGTGAACCTTTACTGGCCGGCCTCTCTCTCCCCGGTGTCTCTGCTTTTTCCTCCTCAGTAACTATGGATGTGGCAGAAGACAGTTTCTGATTTATGGCTTAGCCGTGAAAATAGAATAGAGCGAATTCCCAAATTGATGAGAGGTGCTAGTTTGGGAAAGGCAGGAAAACGGGTCTGTGTTGCGTGTGTCTGAGCAAGGCTTGGCAGAGCATCTTTCCAGTGTGATCGCTCTAAAACTCGGCACCAAGACGCCGTCGGGAGTCAGGACTACTTGCGCCAATGGAACGTAATTTAGATCTGCAAGTCTGACCCTATTAAATATACCGATATAAAAGATGCCCATCAGAATGGCATGTGTGACTCCTCTCTACGTCAGTAACACCTTTTCCTGTGGAAAGCTGGCCTGCCAGGAAGAAGTAGAACACCACTGCAGACTTGATCACTGGATTGAATGCTTTCTATAGTAATTTTGTAGCAATGGGGTGTCTATGTGTGTGTGGAGGGGAAAATAATCCTAATGACTGATCTGTTGGACTCTTTATGAGCTCCCTTTCCATTACCGATCTTACTGGGCACTCAGCCCATGCTCTACAAGTCCCCCTCGCTTACTTCTCATGCACAAGTAAAGTAATAATACCTAACGCCTTAGAACGGCAGAGTTGGAAGGGGCCCCTCTGGATCATTGGGTCCAGCCCCTGTCAAGGAGACCCAGTGGGGAATCGAACCGCCAACCTCTGACTCTGCAGCCAGAGGCCTTAACCCCTGAGTTCTCCAGCAGTTCCAGGAATTGGGGGCAAGTCAGCAGTCTCTTCGCCTCAACCTCTTACTACCCTACTGTTTGAAAAAGCCCTGTGGCAATGGTGTGGACAAACCGGAAGCTGTCGTTGTGGACTGGCATACAGGGGGCTCAGGGTGTATGGTCGGTCTCAGCTGGATGAAAGCCGCAGCAGAACTCAACAGCCTCCTGAGGGACAGAGAAGCCCTTTTCGGGATGCTCACTGCATTGTCTGTTTTCATCACTTTCTGGCTAGTGACCTGGATTTCACACCTTGTGGCAGGAACTCACAAAATAAAAGAAGAGAGTCTGTCTTAGTTATGATTGGGATGTGACTGGTCACTTCCGTCTAGACAACACCAGGAATCATAGACTTGAGAAGAGAACAGCACATGTGACCGGAGAACTTGGACGCTATAATGTTGACATTGTTACCCTTAGTGAAATGTGTTCTAGGTCAACTAGAACAAGAGAGTGAGGGCTACACCTTCTTCTGGAGTGGCTACCCTTGGAAAGACATATGCTACTCTGCAACACCGTGTCGACCACAGCCATCAAAGCTCTTAGACCAATGCTTCCCAACCTTGGGTTCCCCAGATGTTCTTGGACTACAACTCCCAGAAATCTTGGCCAGCACAGCTAGTGATGAAGTCTTCTGGGAGTTTTAGTCCAAGAACATCTGGGGACTCAAGATTGGGAGCCACTGTCTCAGATTTACAAACCTTGTCCATCAGGGTTTGATGAGGCTGATGACGAAATGTATCGAACAAAAATCTTCAACAACATAGAGTGTATCAACTCAACAGATCACTTGCCAATACAGCTGTTTTCAACAATATTTGTCACGAGTTGCAATTTAAATTGTGAGAGGTGGCTTAGCAGGAAGACAGAGGAGATGCAGGACTTTGCTGACAGTAGAGAAAGTAATAAATGCTTTGAAGCCATCAAAACTGTCTATGTCCCCCGTGCTGTGGGCTTGTCACCCCCTCAGCTCTGACGGCTGTGTGCTGATCACAGAGGATTCACAGGTTTTGCAAAGATGGGCTGAACATTTTCAAAATGTGTTGAACAGACCCTCTGAAATTAGAGAGGAGGAAATTGATAGGCTACCATGAGTGCCAATCAACAGTCTCATGGACCTCCCCCTCTCTCTAGAGGAAACATGAAAGGCGATTAACCAATGAAAACCCCCTAGGGGCAGGTGCTATTCCAGTGGAGATCTGTATATAAAAAAGGGGGTGATAAACTTCTCCACCTGACACACCTATTTCAAGAAATGTGGACAGAAGGCAAAATCCCCCAGGATTTCAAAGATGCAACCATCGTCTACTTGCATCAAAGAGAAGGCAACCGTCAACTTTGTGACAGCCACTGGGGCGTCTCACTTCTAAATACTGTTGGGATTCTCCTGGCGAGACTCCTTCTGAGTCGCCTCCTAGGACGCTTGGAGAGAAGCCTCCTCCAAGAAACTCAATGTGGCTTCTGGAACGAGCGAGGGACTGCCGACGTGATCCTTGCCGTTTGACAGCTACAAGGAAAATGTCAAGCGCAACGTGTCAGCCCCTGCACAACTCTCACCGATTTGAGTAGAGCTTTTGAAAGGAGAGAGTCTGTGGAAAATCATGAAGAAATGTGGACGTCCTGAGAAAGTCACACATATCGTATGAGAGTTTCATGATGGTATGCAAGCTCATGTCATCAACAATGGCATCCTCTCTGATCCCTTCCCCATTAGGAATGGTGTAACAAGGCTATGCTCTTGCTCCAGGTCTTTTCAGTCTTACGTTTGCACAAGATTCAGAGGTGCTTACAGGGAAGAAAACACTGCTGTTGGGCTTCACTATCACACTGATGATGAAACTGATCAGTGGCATCTACAGACCATTAATAAAAGCTCATCTTCCACAGGGTGTGAGCTTTTATTTGCCAATGACTGCTCCTAATGTAACCACACTTCCTGAGAAGCTAAGAAGTTCACCTATTGTCCTTCTTCTGTAATAATGTTGAAGATCAATATTGATAATACAGTGGTGATGTAGCAGCCTCCTCTGATGCACCTTGTAAGAAACCAGTTCTGAAGTTGTTTGAACACCCTCTACTGCAGCGGGTAAGTTCACGTATCCTGGCAGCACTGTCTCCCATTGCATTCTTATCGACAATGGAGTGAACTCATGACTCTCTAAAGCCATCACTTTTTCGATCCTCTGTGTGTAATCAACATGGAACCAATCTTTCTGTTCAGGGGGAAAAGTACAAAGCTGTTGTTCTATCCTTTCTACTTTTCAGACAGAGACTTGTCTATCAGTGCATGCAAGAAATCTCAGTCGTTTTCATCTTTGGAGAATTCTCAACATCAAATGTCAGGATAGAGTCTCTGATGTTGAAGTCTAGGAGGAAACACAGAAGATAAGGACTCTTACAATCTTGAAGCAACACCTGTAGTATACTGCCACTAGGAACTCCATGTCCTATCTGATAATGATAAAGATGTGGTGCTGGAGGAGGCTCTTGAGAGTCCCCTGGACTGCAAAGAGAACAAACCTATCCATTCTAAAGGAAATCAACCCTGAGTGCTCACTGGAAGGACAGATCCTGAAGCTGAGGCTCCTGTACTTTGGCCATCTCATGAGAAGAGAAGACTCATTGGAAAAGATGCTGATGTTGGGAAAGTGTGAAGGCAAGAGGAGAAGGGGACTACAGAAGACGAGATGGTTGGACAGTGTCCCTGAATTGACGAACATGAGTTTGACCCAACTCCGGGAGGCAGTGGAAGACAGGAGGGCCTGGCGTGCTCTGGTCCATGGGGTCACGAAGAGTCGGACACGACTTAATGACTAAACAACAACAACAACAAATGATGGTGCCATCAAGTCAATGCTGACGTCTGGAAGCCCTTTGCAGGATTTCCCACGTCTAGAGTGCTCGGCAGTAGTTTGGCATTCCCTTCTTCTTGGGGCCCTTTGGGGCTGGCATCTTACCCATGGCGATGCAGGATGGCTTTTCTCCTGAGGTGCACAGTGGAGAACTGAACTCCCAATCTCTGGCACTTCAGCCAGATACTTAATTCAGCCAGCAGGGTCCTTCTACAAGTGATCCCCAACCTTGGATTCCTAAATGTTCTTGGACTACAACTCCCAGAAGTCCTGGCCAGGACAGCTTGTGGTGAAGGCTTCTGGGAGTTGTAGTCCAAGACCATCTGGTGGAGACCCAAGGGTGGAAACCACTGCTCTTCTATTACACAGCACTCGTCTGGAAAAGCTGAAATGGAGTACAGGCTTTGGTAGTTTCAACATATATAAAGAACAAATGTACAGTTCCAGATCCATTTTGGGGGGGCAAAGAGTTTACCATGTTTAGTGCCCCCCTTTAGAGAAGCAAGGAGTGGCTGTCATTTCTGGTGTTTATACTCAAGTTGCAATACAGGAAGGAATCCATGCACCCCTGTTCAGAGGGACAGGTGGGCTGATCCGTGGTCTGTGTTTCCTTACTTGTTGGGTAGAGCTTCAAACAAAGCTGTTTTTGCTCTAAATGAAAGGCTTTTCTCTTTGCGGGATTTTTTAAAAACCTTGATCTTTGGCATAACTTTACAGTGTGAAACGCATGTATCTGATGAAGTGGGCAACAGTTCACGCAACCATATGGCAAACGAAATGTTTTAGTCTTAAAAGGAATGCCATAAGAGCCTTTGATGTTGTTGCTTTAATAAAGCACCACAACTTGTTGCAAAAAATAAGTGCATTGAATTAATGTCTTGTGAGACAGAAATCTGCATCGTTTGCCAGAATAGAACGATGCTTACAGTTCTTCCGGGCAGAAAAACGCACCTGGTTACCCCAAAACAACTTTTGCTTATACAGTGGTGCCTCACTAGAAAATTGCCTCGCAGAACGAGGAAATCACTAGACGATTTTTTTGCGAGTGCTATAGCGCTTTGCAAAATGGCTTTCCCTATGGGCGATTTTCGCTGGACGATGTTTCGGTCCATGCTTTGCAAGACGGTTTTTTTGGGGACCGCTTTTCACAATATGACGATTTTGACAGCTGATTGGCGCTTCGCTAAACGGGTGTTTTCTGGACCGTTTTTTGCTAGACGCCGATTTTGACAGCTGATTGGCGGTTCGCAAAACTGGTTTCCCTATGGGCGATCTTCGCAAAACGACAATGATTCTTTCCCACTGGAACACATTAAATGGATTTCAATGCATTCCAATTGGGAACTGTGCTTCACTAGACAATGTTTTCATACAACAGCGATTTTCACGGAACGAATTAACATCGTCTAGCAAGGCACCACTGTATAGTTTAAGGAAGGGGGTGGAGTAGTTATCATTATTGTTAGATAATTACAAGTCCAAAATCCCATGA
Source organism: Pogona vitticeps (assembly GCF_051106095.1). Lineage (NCBI taxonomy): Eukaryota > Metazoa > Chordata > Lepidosauria > Squamata > Agamidae > Pogona > Pogona vitticeps. Next base: position 23,369,630 of record NC_135793.1, on the reverse strand, counting down.
TGGAAATTCTACTGGTAGAACCAGATGTACCTCTTGCTTATCTCTGTTAGAAGTTAGAAGTTACAAGCAAGTAACCTGTAACAAGTTAGTCTTAGGGAGGTAAAGAAGGCATAACAAAGTTACATTTTAAAAGTAACACATAGATATTGCGCAGTTATATTCCAGTTACTTCTTGAAGGTACTGTTTGAAAGCATTTTAAAGGCATTGAAATTGAAATTTTTAATTTTTATCCTGCTCTTCCAGTGGAGGCTGAAGTTTGTTGAAGCTGGAAGGGGGAGAGGGTTGGGTTACCTGAGACGAAGTCAACTACATCTTAGTTTTCTACCCAACTCCCTCCTCTGCACATGGGCAGAGTGGACTCTATAGCTCTCTACTGGTTGGAAGACATGTCGGGAGGCAGGAAGGCCTTGTCCCCCAAAACAGAGAGACTGTTTCTCCTCTTATCAGGCCTAAAGCCCCTAAAACTCAATAAAGCTTTCAAAAGTATGGCACAATGCCACAAGTTACAAAACTAGTTACTTTTTAGATACAGTAACAAGTAGTGAGAATGAGTTACTTTTAAAAAGCTTAATGCTTTGCCTCTTTTCTTAATAATAATAGTAGTTGTGTGCTGTCAAGTCAATTCTGGCTTATGGAAACCCTTTTCAGGGTTTTCTGGATAGAAAGTACTCAGAAGAGGTTTACCATTCCCTTCTTCTCCAGGTGCCCTGGGACTTTGCAGCTTGTACAGGCTGGCTCTTCTTAGCTAGAGTCAAACAGTGTTGGGAATATAACAATAATGGCAATGAAGAGAAGGCTTTTAGCTTCATTTTGGTTGAACATGTTAGTTTATGTTGCACATGACATTTTTATCTGGGGAAATTAGTTCAGCCAGTGCATTATTGTCTTACGGAACTCACTGATACAAGATACACCTGTAGTTACTAGAATAGATGCCTTGAAAAGGAAAGAGGTAAAATCATGAAGCAGGATAGATCCACTCCTTTATAAAGACATACTTCTGAACTTACAAAGTGGCTTTGATTTTTTTCACACACACAAAAATGTGCAAGCTTTTCAGTTCAAGCTCAAGAGGGTAGCCTGATGAAGAATCCTATAGTATTCGAAGCTTTGCATATTTTTATAGCATTTGGGTTGGTGCCCAGTTATCTTTGGATTTCCCCCCCTAAATAAATTAACTACAAGACTGATACAAAATGACAATGGAGTCTTTTAAACATAAGCAAGGTTTTCTGGGGGGGGGGGGGAAAGGAATCTGTCTGAGCCAAAATGAATCAAAATGTTCAGCCAGCTCCTAAAGTTAAATTTGATTTGCTTTTTAATGCCTTCCCCCGAAGTTTCTCCTTAGGTTTGTTCTGCAGCCATGGGCTATCAATATGCTTAATTCTGAAATAAACTCTCTCTCTCCCCCCCCCAAGTGAACATCTCACCCCTTTGAAAAGAAACATTTACTGCCTCAGATAACTCTTAAGCACACTGCTGTCAAAACAATTAGTGTTATTTTTCTATTATCCTCCTAGTTGAGAATAAATAGACAGTTTCATGAATATGTTAATGGCCTGGTTTCGTGGCACAGATCGGAATGATAGAGTAGCTCTGCTAACAATCTGAAATGATCCCTTGTCTAAAACATATTGCATAATTCTGAGCATGCAGGGAGACTTCTGGAGCATTGTAGATCAAGAGGTGAAGATGAAGGATTTCACACTCGGTTGCTGAGCGGCAGAGGGATAAAAATATACATATGATTGTTGATGGCCTCTTCAGTACAACAGAAAACACCGCAACCCGATCAATCTTAAAACAACAGTCTTTATACCACTACTGACACTTAGTTCCGAAACACAACTAAGAAACCAGCAGTTCCTAGGTCTTAAGAAATTTAAAAAAGCAAAAGTTTTCATCCCTATAAATGTGCTTTCTCAGAGTTTCTTTGAAACTTTGATGGCCGTGCTAAGTCTGCTGCAGCAAAAAAAATGGAATTAGAAGTCTTGTATCACCATTACGGCTAACTCGTTTTTATTTTTCCATAAGCTTTCCTGTGTGTAACCCACACTTGGGTCTTGAAGGTGCCAGAAGACATTTGGTTTGTCTTTTGTAAACTTCTGAAATCCGTCAGCTATGTAGTGGCAGGGGGTGGCTGGAGGCGGTTACAATTAAATAATGTCTTTGTGGCAGGGGGAAAAATGTTCTGTCTGGTTCTTGGAATGCACCCCTAACCCGTTAGCCTGGACTCCCACAATTAACTCCAAAGGCATTCTTAAAAAAAAAAAAAGGACATGGAAAGCCATAAAATAAGCAAATGAGATTTCTCTCTTGGAAGTGCAGTTGTTTTTGAACTTTTTCCACTTATTGCACCCTTTTTGCAATACTTTCGAGGGACCTCGAGTGCACCTCAGTGCAATATGGCTGTTATTATTATTTTATGTTGTTGTGGCCAGGCTGAATGCCGCATTCAGCTTCCAGATAATTAAAATGTACATTTAAATATCTATGCTTTGGCTTTTGTGAGTCAGGCTCCCCCCTTCTATCCCGCACCCCTGCAAAAAAACCCCCCTTCCCTTCCCAAACCCCATACTTTTAAAGTTGGTTGTCTTTGCAAACATGTGGTCAGCTGTTGTATTCACATATGGTCAAATGATCAAAGCCCGAAGTCTTCTCTAATTGTCCCCCGCTGCTAGTCTCCTCTCTCTGCGATCAAGGCCCCAGCAGGTGATAAGAAAAGCCTGAGAACCACTTCCAAGGAGAATGAGGAGCAGAGAGGCCCAAGTGGAACCCAATAAAGACTTCCAGTACATCACCCTGACAGTAAAGCACCATGCAAAAATGAAAAGTCTGGTTCGCTCCCAGTTGCTGTGGTGCATGCATATTTTCTCCCCTTCGTTTCCTTGTCTTTCCTCTTTTGCTTTGGCTTAGACCTCATCAATCTGAAAATAGTTCTGAAAGACACAATGGGGGAAAAGAAGGAGGGGAAGCATAAAAAGACATTACAGTTCAGAGCTGCTGATTCCCAATTTTAAGTTTTGCAAGGGACAACAAACCAAACCGAGTTGCAGAACTGAATCCGGCCCTCGACAACAGGGCAAGCGGCCTGTGTTTGTTTACTTGCAGGAAACGGGGCGCGAGGCTCCCTTTTTCTCCCTTTTCTTCCTCCTTGCCTTTAAACGATTTTTTTTTTTTTAAAAAAAAGAAAAGTTGGCATGTTGGTGGAAATCCTGACAGGTCTTTTCACTCCGGCTTGTCATTGTTTGCCCAGCCCTTGGCCACTTCGCCAGATGGCTTCTTTATTGTCACCCGTGTTTACACCTCTTGACTGGATCAGGCCAAGCACCAAATGGTGTGAAGAAGGTCTTTAAGACTTTAGAGGATTTAGGAAAAGTAAATCCACACTCCTAGCCTTGCCATGTCTATTCATGTCAGGCCCTTAATGCTCTTTCGAGATGTATCCCAGTCAACGGCGAAAGACTATGGAAATCTCTTGGTGCATCTCAAACCTCATTCTCTCTCCCCACCCCCCCCCCACCCCGTGCGCCTCCACCCCACTGCAGCCCAACTCCATGGTCCTGTTGAAACTTTTTGGCTGTCAAAATAACCATAATCTCAGAACTCCAGCTCCTGCCAAGGAGGCCCAGTGGAGAATCGAACTCCCCACTTCTGGTTCTGCAGCCAGATGCCTAAAGGGCTGAGCGAGATGTTCTTGCAGTAAAAGGGGAGATTGTTTAAGGATGGAGAACTGAAAACAGGGGAAAGAGACGTTGGGCTTCTTTGGGAGAAAGGCGGGGTATAAATATTTCAAACAAATAAGGTGTTTCTCCTCTCTGCACCAATATACTCACTATGCATGGGTGCGAAAGCTGGACGATAAAGAAAGCTGACAAGGAAAAAAAAAACTAAATTGTTTGAAATGTGGTGTTGGAGGAGAGTTTTTGCAAATACCCTGAACTGTCAGAAAGACGAACAAGTGGATCCTAGAGCCAACCAATCCTGAACTATCTCTGGAGGCAAAAATGATGACGCTGAGGCTGCGCATCATGAGACAGCAGGATTCTCTGGAAAAGACAATATTGCTGGGAAAAGTGGAAGGCAGCAGGAAAAGAGGAGGACCGAATATGAGATGGATCAGCTCCCTAAAGGAAGCCACAGGTTTGGGTCTGCAGGGTCTGAGCAGTGCTGTTGAGGACAGGACATTTTGGAGAGGGCTCATTCATGAGTCTGTGGCAACGTGAAGGCACATATCAACAACAAAAACGACATCAATCAGGCCTTTTGCATACCTATTATTTTGCTTGTGGTCACAGATCTATCTATCTATCTATCTATCTATCTATCTATCTATCTATCTATCTATCTATCTATCTATCTATCTATCTATCTATCTATCTATCTATCTGCCTGCCTGCCTGCCTGCCTGCCTGCCTGCCTGCCTGCCTGCCTGCCTGCCTGCCTGCCTGCCTGCCTGTCTGTCTATCTATCTATCTATCTATCTATCTATCTATCTATCTATCTATCTATCTATCTATCTATCTATCTATCTATCTATCTATCTATCTATCTATCTATCTATCTGCCTGCCTGCCTGCCTGCCTGCCTGCCTGCCTGCCTGCCTGCCTGCCTGCCTGCCTGCCTGCCTGCCTACCTTCCTACCTACCTACCTACCTACCTACCTACCAATCTATCATTGCCTACTCTAGTTCCTATCTTTATCTCTTAGGCTACAACCCCATACTGCTTAACCAGGAATAAGTCCCATTGAATTTAATGGTGTTGCTTCTAGAAGACAAATCGAGGATTGCCTGATAGAATTTATAAATGTAACCCTGTCCATTCTGGTTCTTTCTACTTTTCCCCTCATCTCTGAAACAAACTTTACTAACACAAACTTTGGTGTTGGGAGTAAAGGTCTCTGTTCTTGAGGTGACTACAATTTAAAGTCCCAGACGGGTGAACATGTAACCTTCTTCTGCCTCTTCTCCTTTTAGGATTAGGGCTTAAATTTAGATACAGCTTAATGAAAGCTGATAAAATGAGAACGTGGGGGGGGGGGGAAATCATAGCAGCACGAAAAGATCAGAAGCACTGTCGACTAAATTACAATTTATATTAACATTTTTAATGCATATATGACTTCTGATAAATTGAGGGCTGGGAAAGACCTAGATAAAGTGGCCAGATATTTTAAGGGACACTGCTAACTCTTTTTTTTTAAACAATTGACCCTCTTTCTACAGTTTCACAGCCTTGCTAGTCATCCTAGCGCTTTGCTCGCTACCCAGTTCTTCATAGCCATCAAAGAACTTCCAATTTGAGGTCAGGTGAGGCTGTTGTTGCTTCATTTGGGCAAACCACAGGATTGGGGGGCCAATGGGGCAAGGAGAAAGATCGGCCCTTCTTTTGAAGATGTCCACAAAAATGACTGCAGTGGTTAAGATGATGATGACTGTCCTCTCAACCTTCCACAGCTCTCTGCCTTCCTGATCTTACTGGGTTTTGTTCTGCGTTATTCAAAGGCCTAATGGCTGTCCTGGGTAGGGTTCATAGGAGTTATAGCCCAATTTCCGGAGGGTACCGGGGTTGATAGAAGATGGACCTAGGTACATAGTATAGCATGTGGTGCAATTGGTAGAGGACCCACCCACCCAAAATGGGGGGGGATGCTATCTCTCTGGACCATGACTCACACCTGCTTAGGTATGTGCCTATAGTGCCCTATACGGGAGAGGGTGGGTAATCTTGGAACTGGCTCACCATGGATACTGAAATCCTATGATATGACAAGCTCTACACTCAGTGTGGACAATTCGTATCTGCAATAAGCTGACATAGGAGTTGGATGGAAGTATGTAGAAGTCCCGTGCTTGCCCCTACCCCTGGGTCTGCATGTGATATATTTGGGAAAGTATCACCCCCAGTTTGCCCAGTTGGTCATATTCTTGCTTTGGGAGGTAAAAGATTGTCAAGGGTTCATCTGGAGGATTCCTATTTATTTATTGGCCATAATTCTATTGGCGTTTGCATAATGTTTGTTTAAACTTGGAGCCTCTGGTGGATGAGACGTCTGGGTGGGTCTCAGGGGTCATGCACCCAACTGTATGGCTGTGATGCACCTTGGCCCCTTGTTCAATAGCTGTGGCATACCTTTATAACGCATCTTAAGGGGTATAAGAGCTCAGTGGTTAAGGTCTCTGTCTGCAGAGTCAGAGGTTGGGAGTTTGATTCCCCCCTGGGCCTCCTGGATCCATAGGATCATGTCCAACTCTGCAGCTCTAAGATGATTGATGATGGTGATGAATATTCTTTCAAGGGATCTCAAGGCAGTGTACACGGCTGTCCTCGTTTCTTCTCGTGTACTATCCCTCTGAGGTAAGTGAGGCTGAGAGGATGTGATTGGTCCAGGATTATTCAAGGTGTTACACAGGCTATTGATTGATTGATTGATTGATTGATTGATTGATTGATTGATTGATTGATTGATTGATTGAATGAATTATTGATTTACCCTGTCTTTCTCCTTGAGAAGGACCCAAGGCAGCTTTAATAGAATAGTTAAAAGACAATGTTTAAAGCTAAAAACAGTATACATACAAACACTAAAAAAAAGGATCATACGAATACCACATTAAAGACAGTAAACAAAAGCAACACCAAAAACACATTCAAAGTAGTGAAGGCACAACGATCTATTTAAAACCCCCACTTGGCCAGCCCTTCACTCGGGGAAAGCTGGCCTGAAGAGAAAGGTCTTGGCCTGCTTGCGGAAGGACAGCCAAGAGGGGGCCAGCTGGGCCTCCAGTGGGAGGGAGTTCCAGAGTCTGGGAGCAGCCACAGGTCTCTCTTGAGTCCTGCTTCAATGCTGTACCCAGTAGACCACACTGTGCGCATTGTTGCCATGTAAAAAAACAACCTTTTCCTGCCCTGGAATGAGAATAGGTATTGTAGTGTCCATTTATCTAACCGAGCAGCGATGAACTCTAGGGCAGCCGTTATTTCCTGTTGGACGTCTCCACCTCCTCCAGATAGACTTTACCAATCATCTCCTCCTCTCCCTGCTCCTCGATTTCTAAACTTAAATGCTATATAATGGCGAAAAAAGGGGGTCCTCCCAAACAGACAGGCTTTCATCTGGAAAGAACCGTTGGCTTCCACGCCTGTTATTCCCGCTGAGATAAAGCAGAGAAATGCAACAGTTACAAAAATACACAGTATGCAAATGACGGGCCAAGAAGCTCTTTCCCCACCGAGGACTGATGAAAAAGCAATGGGTTTCGGGTGGGGGGGACGGGTTGGGTGTGGGTCGCGGGGTGTGGTGGGGAGGGGGCTGTGGCGAAGGGTTTGAAGCCCCTGGATCCTGAAATATCATTTTCAGAAGAAGGAAATGTGTTTTCTCTCCAACAGAAAAGAAAGTCAGTTTATGATAATATAATTCTGGTTAGGGTGGAACGCTGGGGACTCTCGGAGGGAAAAGATGAAAGGGAGAGGAACAGTATAGGAGTAAGAAGTGGTTTTTTAAAAAAACATCAGTGAGGGGCTTGAAGATATACTGTCTATGTTTGCAGCAGAATGTTACTGAAAATGAATGCAGAACAAGCCAGAAGTTTCGAACTTGGCACGACAAAAACAAACACATGCGCGCCTTGATCAGTTTTTGCAAAAGCCATATGGTGACTTGAACCCAGGAAATGGCTTATGTTTCAATGGAGGGCTGGGGAACCGCTTGTCTCATCGGCCAAATGCCACCACTTGGATCGTTTCTCTACCTTACCTGCAAGCCCGTTCTTCTCTCAACTCATCTGTAGGGTTGGAAACAAGAGGAAAACAAAACATTTAAAGAGCTGAGTTGTGTGTTGGTTCTTCAGGGAAACCTCTGTGTTGGGATGACCTAGAAGAGACACACACGGAACCCAACCGTGGTTTGCCTTACCTGAAAACTGTCGCACGGCAGCGTCAAAGGCTGAGCAGAAAACCGAGAACTGTGCTTTGCCAGTAAGGTGGTAAAAAGGTGGCATCTAACCCTGCTCACTTTCGCCGCGTCCTGTGGCCTTATCTTCAGCCACGGCTGGTCTCTTTTCTCTTCCTGCCACACAACAATTCCCAGTGCAGCCAAAGCTTGGAAATACAGTGCTGCCTCACTAGACGATGATAATCCGTCCCACTGAAATCGCTGTTTAGCGAAATCATTGTCTAGCAAAAAGCAGTTTCCCATTGGAATGCATTGAAACCTGTTTAATGTGTTCCAGTGGGGAAGAATTGTTGTCTAGCAAAGATCAGCCATAGAAAAGCCGCCTTGCAAACCACCAATCAGCTGTTTAAATCACTGTCTTGCGAAGCTTAGGTCCCAAAAGCACCTGTTAGCGAGCACGGAGGGAGCTGTCAAAATTGTTGTCTAGCGAGAATCAGTTTGTGAAGCAGGGACCAAACATTGTCCAGCAAAATTTCCCCCATAGGAATCACTGTTTTGCGAATTGCTATAGCGATCGCAAAAAGTCAATGTCTAGCGAAAAAACTGTCATGCGGGGTAATTGTCTAGCAAGGCACCACTGTAATGCCTTAGATTCCACACATTAACAGTGAAATCTTTGCTTTCGTTTTAATGTGAACATGTTAAATCTAACTGTATCCAGAGCACGTTGTCAGAGTCTCTCGATACCGAAGGATGCCTAATCTGTCTAAATCTAACCTATTTGCTCCAAGTCCTCAGAACAACTGTATGAACACTGATCTTCTATATTTGGGCCACTCAATGCTTGCATGTGCCCTGTGTTCTTAATGGAGATGTCAACGTCCACCCGTCTACATTTAAACTACCCAGAGTTCTTCCAGTTTTGCTCTCCTGCCGTATCTTCACAGGCAGTTTGGATCCTTTGAATTGGAGACCTGCTGGATAGCTCAGTGGTTTAGATCTCTGGCTGCAGAACCAGAGGTTGGGAGTTTGATTCCCCCTCTGTGGCTTCTTGACCGGGGCTAGACTTCATGATCCACAGGGTCCCTTCTGGCTCTGCAGTTCTAAGATGATGATGATCTGTCGAGTTCCTCTCTGGCGCTCTGTTGGATGCAGCTCAATGTGAATCAAGGCACTTAATGACAATACCATAGTCATATCAAAGGAGCATCCAGCACTCAGCTGGATACAGAAATATGTTCCTTCAGTCTCTCTCTCTGTGGAAGTGTACTAAAAAGGGAGCTAAAACTTTAGCACAGAATGGGGCAGATAACTTCCAAGGGGCTTTGCCTAACAATTTCCAACATTTCAGTGGTTCAACACAGAGGCAGGCACCATAGCAACTGCTAGATCCCATACTGTTACAATCCCTTGGAGAGGCACATTGTCTTGTAAAACAAGAGCCCTAACCTTGAGATCCGCACGGCAATTCCTAGAACAGTTAGCGGCAATTTTCTCCTTCCAGCGGCTGTCTGGCGCAACAGCCTCTTATTTCATGTCACTCTGCATGTCTGGAAGCTGGCTCAGAGAGGCTTTTAGAAATTTTAATTAGTGTCAAAATAAATTTATCAAATGCACAGATCAGATTTAAGTGCCGGATCGCCCCCCCCCCCGCTCCCCCGGTCTCTGAAACCCTGTGTGTGTACAAAATTCCTCGCTAACCAAAGGAGACAGAGAGATGCAGGATACAAATAAGATTTTGTAAGGTCTTGGGTACCGTCCTCTCATGATTGGGGTTGCCTTCAAGTTGTGCTCTGAGTGTCAAAGGAAGAGCCTTTTCCAAAGTCAGAATCAATGGTCAGTTTGCTAATCTCCCTCCCCCAATTTTCAACCAAGAACTCCCCTCCTGGGGCAGTAAAACTTACCTGCATGGCAGAGTTATAAGCTGCTGCTATGGCTCCATCCTACAGAATCTTGGGGTTTGTCATTAGGATCCTTAGAAGCCTCTGCTGTTGTTCAGAGGAGAACCCTTGAGGGTTCTGGCAGGAAATCTGAAGCTGATCCCCCCCCCCAATATTACTCCTAGCATTCCAGAGGATGGAATTAGGGATGGGCATGAATTGGAAAACTGGTGGTTTGTGATGGTTTGTGGCTAGCCACGAACTATGAGCCACCATGAACCCTCGGAAAAATGAACCAGTTCATGTTTTGTTTTTCTGATTTGGGCTGGGGGGGGGGAGAGGACCAGCTCCTACCCCCTCTGCCTGCACCCTTGCCTCTTCTTCTTCTTCTGCTGCTGCCATGGGTGCATGCGCCAAGGCAGGGAGGCGATGCCCACTCCCTCTCCGCATGCGCCTATCTATCAGGTGGGCCGTGGGATCATGCACCGAGGCAGCAGCTGGCTCTGGGAAGGGAAGCTGGGGCCGTGGCCCCCTGAGGATGGAGGTGGGGGGGTGGCAGGAGCGGGAAGGGAGGCTCTAGGGGGCAAGTGGGGAGGGAGTGGGCAGGCATCCCCTTTTGCCCAAGCAAACAAAATATCAACAGGGAAAAAAAGTTCCGTCTTTCGTTTTGCTGCAGCAAAATGGGATCCCCAAAATGGGCCAAGAACCGAACCACGAAACAGCCCGGTTCGTTGGTTTTTCTGGTTTGCGGTTCGTGCCCATCTCCAGATGGAACCATGGCAGGTAAAGTGGGATCAGAACAGCTGTAACTGTGTCCTGTAGATACATTCACACTGCAACACCCCGGATGAGATGTAACTGTATAGAGGCATGGATGTAAAGTGAAATTCTGGCTTCGATCCCCCTAGTTTCTTCCTTTTGACCATCTCTTTGGTTGTGGAGGTGCTGGTGGCAAAGAAGAAGAGGGGGGGTGTTTACTGTTTCATAAGGGTGGGGGCCTTGAGGAACAATCCCACACCAGACTTGAGTCGGCTTGAGAAGTTGTAGATGACAGCGCATCGCGGTTTGGTTGGCCTTTGCTCTTTCCCCCCTCCTGGGAGCGTCACATTGAATCATTGGCAAGAGTGCAGGGCGTGCTACTGAACACTGAGAATGTGCGAGGCCAAGCTACATTCATATTTTGGGGAAAGGAGGAGGGGCTGGTTTAGGGTTTGCTCAGAATGGGAAGCATATCTTAAAGGAACCTACTTTCATATAGCTTGTGATGCCTTCTATTCCCTAAGCCTTTTTCACACTTAAAACACACACACACACATACACGTGAACCAACCTGGAGAACCAGCCCAGTGAAACACAGCAGCCTCAAAACTGGGCCTGATGTCTTCTTCATTCAAAAATCTAATACGGTCACAAGAAAGTTGTGAGCACATGAAAGAACTGTCCATATAGTACAGTATTGCCTAAATGAAATCGGACAAGTTCCTTCCTTCCTTCCTTCCTTCCTTCCTTCCTTCCTTCCTTCCTTCCTTCCTTCCTTCCTTCTACAATCTCAAGTAGTCCTCAGTCATTATAGCTGCTGACCAGCTGTCTCTGAAAGTTGTAGGTAGGGAAACAAACAGACAAACTTTCTCAAGCTGTGCGTCAAGGGTCAGGTGTTGATCTCCTTCGAAATGAATGAAACATAAGTTTCTGGGACCTTAATCCTGGAGGGCCCCAGAAATGGACTTTCGGTTGGCTTGTTATACCTCTGTCCACCTTTTCTCCAGGGATGCTGGCGTGCAATACTTGCCTCCCTTCTGTCTCGTTTCACACGAGGTATGCCCAAGTGTATAACTGATCCAAGACGAGTCAGTGAGCTTCATAGTGAAGTGGGGATTTGAACCCAGTTCTCATAAGGTCTAGAACAAAACTTTAAGCACTACTCTGCCCGGGTTCTCACCGATTAAAGTTCAGATTACCGTCTAGATCCATCGTCATGTCTGGCTGCCAGTTTCCTGGTTTTGGCTCAGCGCACGGCACATGGTATTCGGAAGGATGTGGAGTGCTGGATTTCATGGGTCTCTTGGCAAGGAAGCGATGTGTGTTCTCAATTTCCACAACACCCACCTCAACATGTTTTATTGGGGCGGGTGTCGGTCTGGGAATAACTCATAGAAGGATGTCTGGAAATGATAACGATCACATTGTCTCGGCATGATTTCCACTGCTCTTGTTGCTCTTCCTGGAACGTCGCTGTGAGACACCGTTTCTGGAAAGAAGCATGCTTCAAGTCAGCAGGAAAAGAGGAAGACTGAATGCGAAATGGATTGACTCAGTAAGGGAAGGCACAGTCTTGAGTTTGCCAAACCTACTCATGACAGGACTGTTGGGAGGCCCTCAATTTATAGGGTTGCTGTGAAGCTGGAAGCAACTGAGGGCCTGCCTGCACTTGGGGATTAGAGCAGGTTGGTGGCCCCCAACTTCTTTGGAAGAAGAAGCTTCTATTTAAGATGATGTCAGGTGTCTTCTCTCCTGATATTCAAATAATTAGTGAGTTCAGCATTATATAAAGATGCCTTTAATAACTTCCCCAGATGCGGTTAATTTCTTTCTTTCTTTCTTTCTTTCTTTCTTTCTTTCTTTCTTTCTTTCTTTCTTTCTTTCTTTCTTTCTTTCTTTCTTTCTTTCTTTCTTTCTTTCTGTATTGATTTTAAATCTGTATCACTGATGCCCACACCAATTGTATTGCTTTATGGGTGATATGGAGGTCTGAGTTTTATTATAAACCACCTAGAGTAGTACGTTCACTAAAGGGGAAGTATAAAAAGCTCATTCATTCATTCATTCATTCATTCATTCATTCATTCATTCATTCATTCATTCAGGGTTTTCTAGTTGACATGGAGAATGGACCCTAAAGCGTGAGTCATTGGCCAAAAACCTGAGCCATGTGAACCCTTACTGTACTCCCTATCTTCCTCAATAAAAATGTTCTTGATTTTTCCACAGTCCCTCAAAGGATGTACAATAAAATATATTTATAAAATCAATTTTAAGAGGTATGGAATAAGCAGATTTAAAGAAGGAGCGAGCCTGGTGAGACCTTAGAAGACCAACCAAATTAAGTTCGAGGCATGACCCATGTGTCGTTGCCGTCCAGGGCTTTGATCAACTTCTTGTTTTCGTAGATGGATTGGGACCACAGAAAAAAAAGAAACGATCCAAATCCTTGAGTGGGTAGTGTGGTGTATTGGTTACACCATTGACCTCTGTTATAGGAAGACGTGGGTTTGAACCCGTCCCTCATCTGTCTGAAGTCACAGTCAAGCAAGCCCACTTTACGTTTGACCGTATACATTGCGTTGAGCTCCCTGGAGGAAGGAGATCCTGTTTATTTGTTAGATTTCCATCACATCTTTCTTCTCATGAGCTCAAGTTATCCTACTTGACACACCCTTCTCTGCACAACGACCCTGTGAGGTAGGCGAGGTGAAGGGAAGGTAACTCAGCCATTGAACATTGCAGTTGAGTGCACGTTGGAACCCCAGGCTCGTTGAGTCCCACCACACTGTCCTCCCCACTACATGGGGTCTGACGGAATAACATTTGGCTCACCGTTTAGCTGCCCCACGGCTTATGGCTGCCGTTTCCCAGGTTTTTGCTGCAACACGTTGCAGACAGTGAAAAGAAGAACGCAGAATGCCAAATTTCACAGGTACCTTGGGAAGCACGCTACAACACGCTACATATGTTATCCATTTCTGGGCCGTTCCCCTCACACAAGTTTTAGGAGGGCTGTGTATCTGCTGGAAATAGCTCGTGTGAGGGTAGGGGTGGGAGCCTTCCCTGTCTGGAGACTATAATGTCCAGATCAACCACGTGTGGTTTCCATTGTTTCCAGTGACTCTGGATGTCACTCCAAATTGGTGCTTCGGAGTGAAGCAGACTGGGAATATTAATAAGCAAGGCTTGTTTATTGGGGATAATGGAAACACGGAGCTATTACTTGGTGGATTCTTATCCTTGCAAAGACAGGGATCTTGGGATGGATCTAGCTGACACAGAATAGGGATTTCCAACCAACCCCGCTCCCCCTACCCCCAGCCATGTTGGGATTCAGACTTCTTGTCAGGCTGGGTATGTGGAAACTTTCAGGCGGAAATTGATTCCTTCTGAAATGCATCATTATTAAAGACAAATCTCCAGCGTTCCTGCAATTAGTCCATAGGTAGCCACAGAGGGGACCCAACCAGTTTTCCGCCGACATTGTTGCTTTGTGATTTGAGGGTTTTCAACACAGTTTGTGTGTATGTGTGTGTGTGTGTGTGTGTGTGTGTGTGTGTGTGTGTGTGTGAGAGGCAGAGGGACACCTAATCACCAGCAATAAATTCACCTTTCCCAGTTATTAAATGTTCCCATTCCAGTGCGTTGCTGTGGTGATGGCTACAATATCAGACTGTAGCACAATTACAAGCAATTAAAATACCAAGATGCTGAGCTCGGGTTGAGAATTTTTCTCACAGGGAGACCTCCGAGCTTTGCCTGGGCCTGACACTGTGGGTTATTGCATCAATTACACGAGATGGCTTTGACAGGTGTAATTACAGATTTCCAGCGTGGTGATTAATATACAGCCCTGTCCCACAGACCAACGCACAACTCCTGCTGCCTTGAAGTCTGTTCTATAGCCTGCTGGAAGCACAGAAGCTGGTCCAGATCTTTGGGAGAGGAGAGAAGCAAGACTGAAGTCCATTGCATGGACAGGATTAATTCATCATCGGCCATGTGAGGATCACAGGCATTGAGATGAACTGTACCCCAGAAGTCCTTGGTTCAGTTCTCTCATCAGCCACTAACCTTTCTCATTGACAAAATATTCTTAAAAGGTGCAATAAAATAAAATAATAAAACCAAACCAATTAACCTAGGATCTGCAATAGGGATACACGCTGGCGTTTCTACAACCTCGCAGGCTGCCTTCCTATCTCTGAATTCACAGCGAGTCCTGCCTCTCTGCTAAGAGTTCTCATTCCCTCTCTTTCATCGGTTAGGAGTCAGTTGTTTGTTTGCTGTTGATTTGTTCACAATTGTAAGAAATGGAATTTTAAAAATTATTTCTACTACTAATGTCCCAGAGTGAGTTACTGAGATGGTAAGTGCCAGTTGATGAGAAAGCGGTGAACTATCTGAGGAACTCGAACTTATTTTCCTTTGTGAATCTCTGTACTACTGCTATATTTCAGAAGAAGAATTTTAACCAATTTTAACAATTTCCTATTGGGCTCTCGTAATCCTGTTCTAGGGGAAGAGACCACAGCATATATAAGATCCAGACAAGTTCCATTTCTCAAGTTGGGTAAGGAGTCATTATCACACCTCCTTCTGTTCAGTGGTTTAAATATCTGGCTGTGGAGTACATTCCAACAGTGCCTTCTCGGAGAACAACCAGCTTGTATGGCCTTGGGCAAACTGCACAGCCTGAGGACACCCCCAGAAGAAGGGAATAGCCAGTCACTTCTGAGTAGAGATGAGCATGAACTGCCGGTTTGGCAAATTTTTGCTGGTTCGTTTATGGCCGAGGAGGTGTTCGGTGATTCAGAGCCCCACCTCCTGCAGTGGGCAGCCCCACAGAGGCAGCGCTCGGAAGAAGCGGGGTGGGGAAGTCAGGCTGCTGCCTCCAAATGAGGCCTTGATGTGCCAAAACACCTGTTCGACCAATAAACAAACGAGTACGAATCACCGAATCGGCGGTTGGTGCCGATCTCTACAGCTGAGTATTCTCTACTTAGAAAACCCTGGAAAAGCATGTTGCTAAAAGGTCGCCATAAGTCAGAACTGACTTGACGGCATCCAAAATCACTAACATATTCCTTTCTTGGCTAGTGCGTTAACTGCTTTTTCCATCTGTAAAGAAAAATTGTATCATCTTTTGATGGTCCGGAGAAAGGATGAGGTCAACTGCAGGCCGGTTGCCAAGTGGTTGATTTTACACTTAGCGCCTGCCGACTCAGCAGAGCAGCTGATGTGGGGGGGGAAATGGAAAGAAAGACGACCATCAAATAGAGCAACAAGGCGCACCCGCAGGAGAAATGGGACTTGGGCCAGAAAACGGGGAATGATCTGAATGTTGAGTTCGTCATCCCCTGTGTACATGGAGCGTGTCCATGGGGCTTTTGCTAGCAGATGTTGCTCAAATCCAGGTCCCAGGCGTCTGTCCACTTTTGGACTGTGACTGTGCATGGAACACACAGCGTTCATTGCTATTTCCATAAAGTTTGTTGAGTGTTTACATTTTAAAGTTCCAAAATATGTTCTCTGTTTGGAGACAAAGCTTGGTGGGAGGGACAAGTTCTGGCAACCTTGGATGTGCTTGGAATAGTCTCTTTTAAGGATGAGGACTCCCCAGATCCCACAACTGGCCGAGAGTCCCTGGGAGCTGTGGTCCTCAAGAAGGAAGGCCATTCCCAGGGTTTGAAGAAAAGGCTGTGATGGCTACTGAGGTCCAGCATTAGGAAGTCTTTCTCATGCTTGCATCTTTTTCTTCTCTTGCTTTTATGACACCCACAGGGGGATGGTAAGGAATTTCCAGCTGTCTGCCAAACCGAGGAAATACAGACTGTAAGCCATGATCGGTACCAAAAATGGAGCATTCTTGGATTTATGCTACAAGTTCCTTTAGCAAGAAAGTTAACTGACAACAGGATGGGGGAAATGTGCTTTGTGGGCCACCTTTCTTTGTTTTTGAGCCTTTTATGGGATGTCGCTGCCCCCATTGAGTGCTGGAGGCAGACTATGGGCCCCTTGAACCTCTGGCTGCTCACCTCTTACCTAGAGTTTCAGGTGACACCCAGGGCCAGGAATTTCTGCTAGACCGCTAGAAGATAAACGGAATTCTACAAAATCAGTATACTCTTTCAAACTATCCCTGTTGCAAAGCAAAATAACTGAGGGTGGTTTGGTGTCGAGTGGGCAATCAAGAACCATTAGCTTTACAAAATACCTCTTCTGCATGTGTTTATATGATCTGATTCAATGCCCTGTGGTTTTGAACTGGAACAGTGTGGCTTCAGAATGTTGGTAGGGGACCATATATTTGAATCTTCCCAGATTTTTTTGTTTTGTTTTCTAACAACCCTTTGCTTGTTTCTACCCCAAAATCTAGCTTAACAAACTGAAGGCAAAGACAGAATGGTCATCATCCTTCCATCTTGGCAATCACTTGTGCTTTCAAGTGGTGCAGTCCTCCCCTGTGGTGTTGAGCTGCCTGTGTTGGTTTAAGAGAAGCCTAAGGAATCTCTACCCCTCTGAATTTTAATGGAGTGTGACCCCCATCATCCCCTGCCATTGTCCAGGCTGGCCAGGGCTGATGGGATCCAGAGTTAGACAACCTCTCGAGGAACAGAGCCCATGTGATTCATACATTCAGATGTATGTGTACATTTCTGGGCTTTGCGAGTGACATCAAACCAACGGCTGTTTCTGTCTGCAGTGGCTACTGAGGACTGGAAGCTTTGTCCAAAAAAATCCCAAATACACATTTAACAGTAGCTGCACATGACTCCAACAAATGTTTAGTTAAAATGCCATCCATAACACATTCTTATATTTTATTCACGGAGATCTTATTAGTAACTTAACTTGGTCTTAAAAGAGGGTATTGCAAACAGTCTGCCAATGAAGATCAAAAGCCAAACATTCACTCTCTTCCCTAACCCTTGGACAGAAATGGTGACTAAATTAGCCATCATGGGCTTCCCAGGCCAGCTGTGCTGGCTTAATTCTCATCCTTTGCACGTGAGCGAATTAAGGCTGACGTGACAATTGTGCCTCATTCTCACCAAGATGGCGAACCGGGGGTGGGGCTGTCCTGCTTCCGAATGCTGGGGGTGGGGGTGGCTCACATGAATCAAATCAGGCCCATATCAAAATACCAAGGTGGCATTCAAGTTCTCTGCATCTAAAAAAGCAGTGGCGAAAATCCAGTTGCAAACAGAGGTAGGCCGATTGAATCAATGGGACTTAGGTGTTGATTCAGAATAATCAAGTGGTACCTTTATAAGAGAGACATGGTGGCATGGTGGTTATACCGCAGAAGACCAGCTGTCATAAGATCGAATCCACGCAACGGAGTGAGCTCCCGTCGCTTGTCTCAGCTCCTGCCAACCTAGAAGTTCAAAAGCATGTAAAAATATGAGTTGATAAATAGGTACCACCTCGGTGGGAAGGCAATGGCGTTCCGTGTCTAGTCGCTCTGGCCACGTGACCATGGAAAATGTCTACGGAAAAACACTGGCTCTATGGCTTGGAGACAGGGATGAGCACCGCCCCCTAGAGTTGGACACAACTGGATTAAATTTACCTTTACCTTTATAAGGGCACGGGAAGTCAACCCGCTTCAGTTTGGTCCCAGTTGACTTTCATCTCCCCTTTTCAACAGCCCTGGCCTTCCCTTGTTTTCTCAACCTTTGTGCTGTCGCCCTGTGTCATTCATCTCCCCTTTCATCCCAAGTCTTATGTCATCGCCATCAGCCCTGGGTGGTCCACCACCCTGCTGGAACGGCGAACGGTGTGATGCAAATGGTTCAGAGCACACAAGGGCAGGCCTCTCTCCAGATGGCCAGATTTCTTGCGTAATCGTTCTCAGAAGGGAGTAGTAACAGCATAGGAATCTAACCTAGTCAGAATAGAAATCCTCCTTGCAAGGTCTACACCAGTAGCTCGCAGACTTCCAGCCTCCTGACAGCTGGACAGCTGCTTCCAGAAGCCACACGCAGTGCGTGCCATCATTCAGGGTTGACATCCAAAACAACGTGAGGGCCAAAGCTTGAGAAAAACCTACCCAGCCCTTCATGGGTTGGGACCACATTTACCTACGGGAGCATCTCTCCCCCAAAGCCCAGAGTTGACATCCCTCCTTTCCTGTTGGTCTTCTCCATTACTTAATCTTCAAAGATATATGCCACTGAACTTGAAAGTCCGATTGAATTATTCTAGTTATGTGCCATGGATAGGACACCCAACAAGGGTGTGTTTCACCTCCTATCAAAACCTTCTATGGTGGAAGCCTATGGAAGAGCAATCATATTGACTGCCCAGAAGTTCTGTTGTTTTCTGGCAGAAAGAGAGACAAGAAAAAAAAAAGAGAAATCTTCCCCCCCCCCTTTCACATCAAAAGCAATTTTATAACCTTCTTGGAACAGGAAAAGCCTTGGGAAACTTTTACAGGCCATCCAGCTGTCTTGTAGGCCTAAGAGTTATTGCCGTTCCATTCCATTCCACGGGCTGCAAGGGAAGGGTCTTGAAAGATAATTATAATAGGATATGGAAAAAGAAGCCGCACATCCTCTGGATGCTTTTCTCCTTTTTTTCTTGTTCACGAGAGCAGTTGGTCCTGATTCCTGATGGGTCCCCGGTGGTCTATTTCAGTTTTAGCCAGATGGTTAGGTCCATGAACATTTCCACGTCTCCCATGTCTTGACACGAGATGGCCACATGGTGAATAACGTCATATTCTCTATACCCCTTCCTTAACTGGTTTTCAAGGGGCCACTTTGAGCACCTTTTTGACCCCGAGGGCAACTAGTTATATCATGAATATTTGCTCCACTTCGGCCACTGCCCGTCTTTCTTAATGACATTTTGACTGATTCCACATGACGAGCCTGGAAAGGGAGTCATCTCCTGAAGAGTCAGCAAGTTAGACAGAAAGAAAGGATGACATTTCTCCGTTGACTGCTCTTCCCCTCTGCTCTCCCCCATCAAAATGGCATGAGATATCCCCCAGTTGGCTCTCAACTAGAATAATGGTTGGCATCCTTTTCAAAATGTTCTCCCTTTCTGGACTTTCTGAGGGTGAGGAAGACCAGGGGAGGTATAGCCTACATAAAAGCCTTCCAACGCACTAGATGTCAGCCCCTGGACCAGTTCAAGTTACAACTCAAACAAGGCAAGCATTAACAACAGTTTCAGAGACAAAAGCAGCAAGTTGAACGAGGAAATGAGAAATAACTCTCTCCCGCTGTCCTCATCTTTTCTCTCTGATGTTGACATTCGAGGATACTAAATCTTGCCAGCTTAGATTCCCCGGGGTGAACGCTGTCTTGGATTCGGTTTCATTGAACCCAAAGAGACCATGTGGGATCTACTGCTTGTTCCATTAATTCACAAATGTTTTGGATCAGCATCTTTGGCTCCGACTAGTAAATATGAATGCTACACACAGGCCTCTTAATTTTGCCCTTAGTTTTCTCCTTCTTATGTGCCATCAAGTTGCCACTGACCCATGGCGACTCTAAGGATGAGTGATCTCCAAAAGATCCTGTCTTCAACTACTCTCTTTACCTCTTGCAAACTCAAACCTATGGGTTACTTTAGGGGTCAGTCCATCTTATATTGGGTCTTCCTCTTTTCCCACAGGCTTGAGTTTGCAAGCGCTCAGCAGGGCTGTTGAGGACAGGGCATTTTGGAGGTCACTCATTCATGGGGTCATCAGAAGTCAAGGGTGGCCTGATGGTGCACAACAGCAACAGCAACAGGAGGAGGAAAAGTTACAATTAGTGGACAAAAATGTCCATAATTCCACAGCCAACTGGCTGGGGAATTCTGGCACTTATAACCAGAAAGGGTAGCTTTTCTAAGTTCAGATATTTCTGGATCAAGTGAAAGGCAGCGTCTTAAAACCTGATGTCCTCCACTGCTAACCGGGAACATTCCCAAACTGATGCTGGAGGTCAGAGGGAATTTAACACAGCTATAGCAGATTCCTGAAAGGTGATAATTGCCCGTTTTCTCTGCATGGGGTACACGTAGAAAAACAAGTCAAACCATCGTGTGGCTTACCAGAACCACCAGAGAGTTTGTGATGCCTCTAAAGTAAGAAGAAGCAGGAGGCCAGCTGCCTAGGTTTTTAACATCTATGTGGCAAATGCAGGGAGGCTGAATGAGGCTCAGGAAAGCATCCACGGTGTGACAAAGGGATGTGAATCTTTGTTTAATCGGTGAAGGGTAATTGCCAGGTTGTGATGAAACAGGCTGCCATACCAGCAGAATGCTGTATGCATTAGCTTCAAGTGGTCTGTTCAGGTGAGCAATGCGATGTATATGTACAGTATATATGTGCAGCAGTTCATATCCAAGGAATTGTGCGGAAAATTGTGCATATGCCAAAATAACTTTTTAAAAAATGCCCTTTAATACTAACTTTGAAAGTGGCAAGAAAATTCTATTTATTACAATAAAATGTCAATGTCAGTCATACTTGTTACGTTGCCTTTGAAATGTGATGTAATCCTGTAGGGCAGGTCCCACTTGCCTAACAGGAATGATGTCATCATCAGAATCATATTGCTGCTGATTAAAGACCTCCTTTTTCAGAGCTGTGGTTCATGAGGCTTCATTTCATTGCATGTGAGCCCTGTGCATCCTGAAACCAAAAAAGGAAGTCTTTAATCAGCAGCAATCTGCTGGTGGTGATGATGTCATTCCCATTATGCAGGTAGACATGCAAAACAGGATTTTGCCCTTCCCTTTACCTCCATTGCCAGAAAAAGTAATTGATCACAGATAATTTGTTACTTCCAGGTTCTGAGCATCTCCTACTGAAAGGATTCAATATAAATAATAATTGATCCAAAATGGAGTATAACGTGAATTCATTAAAAAGTTGTTCAAAGTGGGATGGAGTGTGCAATTCACAGGCTTTCTGGATTCTATTCTTGCTGAGAAATCTTTTGAAAATCCAAAGCATGATATTGTTGTTATCTTTTGTGCGATCGGCAGCTGCAATAGTTTTCAGCATGAAAAACAGATTCGGTTGCAAGAGAACTGCTACTGGGAATATGGATTTTATTCCCACCAGCCTTTTCTTGGCTTTTTAAGTTCATTCCCATCTTTTCACAATATTATCGCATTTCACAAAAAGGTTTTGAAAGATTTAAGCAAGAAGAAATCCTTTTGAATGTCTGAGGCACAGTGGTTTCGAAATCAAAACACACTGAAAACATTGCATTGTGGAGAGGGTTCAATATTTGTTATCTGAGGCGGGAATTCTGTATTTTGACTGAACGGTCAGCGAATATGTGGTGATCACATTAACTAGAAACAACCACCACCTCTTTTTTGGATTTTGTTCTATTATTGTGTTTTGTGTTATATTATATATAGTATTATACTTTAGTGTTTTGTTTTGCTGTAGTACTATTTTAACGGTTTGTAAACCACCCACGGTAGTTTTTCAACATTAATGGGCTGGTCTATAAATTAAAGCAATAAATACATTTTAAAGGGGGATCTAGGAATAAGAGGGACCAAGACTTTATTGGCAGCTGTTCTCAAGATGGGAGCTCCTTATGGGAAATGGGGAAATAATGATGAATGATGAAATGCTCTTAGCATGTACAGAGTGCAATTCATGCATTCAAGGAGAAGGCCAGAGGTCACTAGAAGTTTTATCTTTTTCTCGGCAACACCTGGGCTGAGTCCTGATTGTAGAACAATCATGATTTTAGAACTGTCGCCTCTGCTGCTGCTTGGCCCGGTAACACTGGGGAGAAAGCTTCATTATACTCCATCTTTGGGATGTTTTTTTTCCTCTCTCTTCTCCTTGCTCTGTCCACCCACTTCTCCTGGGCATCAACGTGGCTATCCCAAGGTTTGATGCAGCCACCCTGAACAATCTGCTGTAACAGGTGGTCCTTTTTTTGTTTCTTATTAGTAAAGATGGGCAGGAACCTGAAAATGACAGATCATGATGGTTTGTGGTTAGCCACGAATCACGAACCACCATGAACCAACTGGAAAACCGAACTGGTTTGTGATTTGGTTTCCACTTCGTGCCCAACAGGGGAGGCCTACCTGCTCTTGTTGTGTCACCACCATATCACTGTTGTAAACCGAACCACAAACAGGCCCAATTTGTCATTTTTTCTGGTTCGTCTGTTGGTTCATGCCCATCTCTCCTTATCACACACCCAAAGGATTCTAGCTTTTTGCCTTTGACACATTTGATGATTTGAGTAAGCCTCCACAATGTTTTGAATAATTGATGCTTTTGAATTGTAGTGCTGGAGAAGGCTCTTGAGAGTCCCCTGGACTGCAAGGAGAACAAACCTATCCATTCTGAAGGAAATCAACCCTAAGTGCTCACTGGAAGGACAGATCCTGAAGCTGAGGCTCCAATCCTTTGGCCATCTCATGAGAAGAGAAGACTCCCTGGAAAAGACCCTGATGTTGGGAAAGTGTGAAGGCAAGAGGAGAAGGGGATGAGAGAGGATGAGATGGACGGGCAGGGTCATCAAAGCAACCAACATGAATTTGACCCAACTCCGGGAGGCAGTGGAAGACAGGAGGGCCTGGCGTGCTCTGGTCCATGGAGTCACGAAGAGTCGGACACGACTAAGTGACTAAACAACAACAACAAGCACAGTGTGTTTTTGATGTTGTCAAGTGGACCCTTGCAAAGATTTCCTTATCTCTTTTCCTGCCCCTCAGTGTTCATAGTGAGCAACAGCCTCACGTTTTACTTTCTGTCCATTTGTTGAAAACCCCTCAGACTTTTGTGGGGTGAAACGGGCAGCATTGCTGAAGGCTGGATGGCCAGGGCCTCTAAATCCATGCCTCCTGTTGGGATTTCCCTTGTTCTTTTTTAGAGTCAGGCACCATTTGACATGAGTTACGATGTGAGGAGAAGTCTCATGTTTAGGCTTTCCACTACCCCGTTGCCTTGGTGTCTCATGTCTGTCATCTATTAAAGGACCTCCTTAGGTGAGTTTTCATCATCTAGAATGGGTTATGATTTCCTTAGTTGACTGAACTCATCGGGCGTGAGGCTGACTTCCAAAACCTGAAGCTTGTATTTAAAGAACTCTAGATTTCCGTCTTGGTTGCAGTAGAATGTGTGCATGAGTTATAAGTAATTTGACTGGAAGTATTAGGATTATAAGTGTGCCCTTATCTCTGAAGGTCATGTTGCTTACCTTCACAGTGTTCTTAGAGTCAGCTATAGAAACTTCATCTGTCACAAGAGTGAAGAAATAATGGCATTTTTATTCATTTCAAAGAAAGGCTAGTAGTTCTATCACTTAAGCAGTTGCTTTTTGTCTTTCTAGCCATTTTTTAAACATCTAATGGGAAGCTATAAGATCATCTTCCTTTATATGTTTATCAGCAGATTCTAGTGGCTCACGCAGCTCATTCAGTATGTTTGGAAGTTCGATAACCAAACCTAAAGGTATTATTTAAAAAATAAAACAAAGCAATGACTTGTAAAGAGGAACTTTCCCCAGAACCCCACAGCCGGGATTTGAAATTGAAGAAGACAGGTTTCCAGTGCTCTCGTTTTGTGAAAGTGGGGTTCAGGATGGCAGAAGGTGAAATGATTGATCATACAATGCATAGGGAAATGCACTCCACCCTAACCCGACTAAGCTGGATCTTTTTGGTCCACTTATAGGGCTTTTACTTTCGGGGCCAGCTTGGAGTGATTCCCTGCTAGACGGAAGGGTCACTTTAAGGGAGATTGCTCTCATTAAAATGGTATCATCAGGTGTACACCATCACACCCCAAGCAAAGTCAGGACTGGCTCTTGCTCGAATGGGAGGCTGCCAGCAAATGACGAGGGATCTCCCGGTAGGGTTTGGGAAGAATGAGCATGGAAAGCCATTGCTGCCCGTCAGAGCTGGCAAGGGTGGGGTATATGGACCAAGGTTCTGAGCTGGTATAAGGCAGCCGGGTGTGTTCCTGTGTTTCTATAGATTGAACACACTGAACACCAGCCATATCTATCATGGGTATGACCCTCACTGATCCCATTGACTGATGAAGTGAGCACCCTTTCACACTGTGGAGGAAGGAGAGTGTGGACTCACATTCACAAGGCATACTTCCTTGATGTGTTGATGGTTATGCCCTCCAACAGTCTGTTAGAAAGCGGCTCCTCGTGTCAATTCCACAGTAATACACAATTTTAAGAATGCCATGAACTTGTATTCTCAAAGGCTTTCACGGCCAGGATCTGATGGTTGTTGTGAGTTTTTCGGCCTCTTTGGCTGTATTCTGAAGGTTGTTCTTCCTGACGTTTCGCCAGTCTCTGTGGCCAGCATCTTCAGAGCATGGACTGAGTTCCTACTCCAGTCCTCTGAAGATGCCCATGGCCACAGAGACTGGCGAAACGTCAGGAAGAACAACCTTCAGAACGCGGCCAAGAAGCCACAACAACCATCAATGCCATGAGCTGATTTGGTTCTTTTCTTAGGGTGTGTTCATTTTGTATTTGTTCTGAGGAAGAGAGGGAAGATAA
This sequence comes from Pogona vitticeps, assembly GCF_051106095.1. Taxonomy (NCBI): domain Eukaryota; kingdom Metazoa; phylum Chordata; class Lepidosauria; order Squamata; family Agamidae; genus Pogona; species Pogona vitticeps. Next base: position 23,344,577 of record NC_135793.1, on the reverse strand, counting down.
GGGAAAAATCCCACGTATTCTAAAAATAAAATCATGGAAATATTTATGAAACTGAAAAAAAACGGAGATTTTGTCCTGAGACCTGCTATTGCTGGCACACATAAAGCTTTTTTTTAATGTGGTTTTTGAACCAATAATGATTAGAGTCTCAATTGTCAAAAAATATTTAAGGACCCTTCACATCCAAAACTCTTCTGAGTGCTAAATGCACAAATGAAATCCACATGCTAAAGCCAAACTATGTCTAGCGTTTATGCATGACAGATGGGTTTCACTTGTGGTTTCCTTCCAAAACCAATGGGTCATTTTGTTCTTTTTGCTGGTAAAAACTGAACCCTTCTGGAAGTTAATTAATCTTCAGAGATATCTAAACAAACAACACAGAGTGGGAAAGTTAGGCGAAAAACCAGAGCAAAAAACCCAGGCATGCATTAGAAAAACTAGAATATTTAATTGAAATGCAGTTTCCACAGTTGTGTTATTTCCTCAGCAAGAGAGAAGAAAATGTAATTCCTGGCCATACAGTTTCCTTTCCTTCTTGTAACATCCAGGAAAGTGCAGAACACGGCATGACATCATTGTGGTATGAATTATCAGGCATTTCATTTACATTATTTGCTGCCAACACTGTCCGTGGGGCAATACCCGGGGCAATGAAATTGTATGCTGTTTAACTGGACATGAAGAGATCGAGGGAGTGTAAAGTGCAACAGCAGTCCTCTTGTAACCATAATTAAGGTCAAATGGAAAAAAAGAGAAAATAATGAAAACATAATAGATTAAAAAAGCTGACAGTTGGAGGGGAAAATGATTCGTTTGAAATGTGGTGCTGGAGGAGAGCTGTATTATTTGGAAAAGACAATAATGCTGGGAAAGGTGGAAGGCAGCAGGAAAAAAGGAAGAATAAATATGAGATTTGAATTGTGCTGGAGGAGACTCTTGACTCATGATCAATGGAGGTTGATCAAGCTGATCTCACCTCCGGACTTTATCCAAACTTCGCCAGAGCTGCCCAAGATGCTGAAACTTACCCCTGAAATAGATTTAGTACCTTGGACTGTTTCTTGAGCATTAAAACTAAAACCTACAGAAGGTTCGCTGCCCTGTCCGAGTCACTAGCCATCACTGACCACGTTGACTGTGAGCCCAGGGGCAGGTGAATGTCTTTATTTAGTGAAGAAGCAGGGTGAGCTCACACCCACAAACCACACCTCCTTGATGAGTTCCTGGCCACGGCCTCCTACAGCTCATGACAACTCCACTACGTACAGAGTAGAAGTGATTGCTCAGTGGTTTAGATCTCTGGCTGCAGAGCCAGAGGTGGGGAGTTCAGTTCCCCATGGCACCTCCTGTGAGTAGAGCCAGCCTGTGTAGTCCTGGGCAAGCGGCACAGTCCCAGGGATCCCTCCCCAGAAGAAGGGAATGGTCAACCTCTTCTGTTGTTGTTTAGTCATGAAGTTGTGTCCGACTCTTCGTGACCCCCTGGACCAGAGCACGCCAGGCCCTCCTGTCTTCCATTGCCTCCCAGAGTTGGGTCAAGTTCATGTTGGTTGCTTCGCAGACACTGTCCAACCATCTCATCCTCGGTCGTCCCCTTCTGCTCTTGCTGTCACATTTTCCTAACATCAAGGTCTTTTCCAGGGAGTCTTCTCTTCTCATGAGATGGCCAAAGTATTGGAGCCTCAGCTTCAGGATCTATCCTTCCAGTGAGCATTCGGGTTGGTTTCCTTCTGAATGGATAGATTTGTTCTCCTTGCAGTCCAGGGGACTCTCAAGAGTCTCCTCCAGCACCGCAATTCAAAAGCATCAATTCTTCGGCGGTCAGCCTTCTTTATCGTCCAGCTCTCACTTCCATACAACACTACAGGAAAAACCATAGCTTTGACTATGTGGACATTTGTTGGAAGCCACATACTACTTTGCAAAGCCTGATGAGAAAAAGACAAGATGGTGATTCTCTTTCTCTGTACATACAAAGGGACTCACAAGGATGTCTTTGACATGTAATGGCTAGGACACGCCACTAGAGGCTGCCAGAAACCATCTTATATATAGGGTTCACTATTATCCACAGTTTCTGGCATTCACAGGAGACACTTGGTACCAATCTCCCACATATACGGGGGTCCTACTGTATTTCTTAGCCCCACCAGGCCTGGGACTTGGAAAGTAGTGGAATACAATGACATGAAATTGTGTCATTGAAATAATAATCAAATTAATGTATTCTCAAAGGCTTTCACATCCGGGATCTGATGGTTGTTGTGGGTTTTTCGGGCTCTTTGGCCGTGTTCTGAAGGTTGTTCTTCCTAACGTTTCACCAGTCTCTGTGGCCGGCATCTTCAGAGGACAGGAATCAGAACCCTCCAGAACATGGCTAAAGAGCCCGAAAAACCCACAGCAACCATCAATAATCAAATTAATTTGCTTGGACTAGGTACTGTGCATATGGATCTAGATTTGTGACACACACTCTTTGCTATTCTGCCTCAGGCAGCAAGATCCACACCCTGATGTAAGACTCAAAAGTTCCTTCTCTCTAAAATAACGGGTTTCAATATAAAAGTGCTTTAGAGCACTTTCCAGTGCCCTAAAGAGAGAAAACGAGGTTTAACTAAGGAGCAGCAAAACTGAAGGGAAATGGTCTCTGTGATACTTTTGGACCTGAAATCTAGGTCAAGTCCCGAGGGTCTCCCTGTGTCGCGTTCCTGAGCGCTTGTCTTCACATCAGTCAAGATCCTCATTAAAACCCGATCTCCCTCTTTGCTTTTTCACTCATCCAGCATGAGAGAAAAATCAAAAACCAAAAGGAAAGTCTGAAACATCAACAAGCCGTTATGTAACACAGAAAGAAGATGAACGAGCACAGCCGTTTCTGACTAATTATTGGTAGAGCTTCTTGGTTCTTTGAAATGGAGGAGAAGAGTTTTTTAGGGGGGGGAAAGCAAAAGAAAGAGAAGCAGCTAGTTCTAGGAAAAACAGATACTTGTACCAGGGACAGTTACCTACAATGAGTTACAAGTAACACAACTACTTATAACTAGTTACAAGTAAAAGTTACCTTGAACCAATAAGATAGTTACTGTTGAAAAGTTACAAATTACACAGTTGCCAACAAGTCTTTTGTCTTTCTCCTTAGGTTCATGGAGCATTGTGGTGTCGTCAAAGGATACGTAAGCACAGAGAAGACCGGGCCGTAGCCTGGTGGTCTGACTTATTCTTGAGACAGAAAGGAGCTGAAGGTCACAAATCCTTGGCAGCAGATCTGCCTGTTCTCCACTAGGAATTTGAGCCCTTGGTGACAATTTTTACCCAAGATATGGCTGTCAGCCATCAAGCGGGGGAGGGGGGAATGGAAGGAGAAAATTGATGTGTTTTGCTCCACAGATTCTTAAGATGGAAGGTTCAGATGAACTTCTGGAAGACAGCTTAATAACTGAGGAGTCAACATCGTCAAAAAGGAAAGCAAAAATCGGAATAGTAGAAGATCTGTCCTCTCAAGGACTTTAATAAAAGGAGGGGGTGGGAAGCATTACTCTCCAAGAGACACAGGGAGAGGAAAGTAAAACATTGCCCACAATGCCTTGATGCCACCCTTGTCTTTTGTCTTCCATTCCTCCTTTCCACTTCTAGGTTGAATCATTGCTTCTAAGCTATCATTTCCACATCCTTTTCATACAGATGTGTTCAACAGGCCAACCTACGGATGGGGGCGGTTCTCCTTCAATAGTCATGGGCTTAGTTTTGCACCCTGGAAGTTGATATTGCCCAAGATTTGCAAATAAGGGATCATTTAGCCATTACGTGGCATTAAAATTCAGAACAATTCTTTTTTCTTTAACAGTTTAATAATTTTTTTTAATGAAATTGCAAAAAAAAAACAAACACAAAAAAACCCCAACAACCCAACATTATTCAAGACAGAAATATCAAAGGCAGCTTTTAAGACTTTCATGACCTTTAATATTTGAACTTTAGGTTTTGAGTTGGTTACTGCATTTGAGTTGGTTATAGTGCCATTTTATTATTATGGGAACAAAGTGGGTGGTGATTGTACCCGTTTCCTTGTTTGTACACTGTGCAGAGTCGCGTGAATTCACTAGTCGGGCTGTATATGAATTAAACAAACAAACAAATAGTGAGGCAATGTAGTGTAGCAGTTAATGTATTGGACTGGGGCCTTGGGAAAAGTAGACTCACATCTACTTGAAACTCAAATAGGAGACTCTGAGCTGTCTTTTTCCCCTGTCCTCTCCCTCTCTCACACAAACTCACTCTGATTTACCTCATAGGTTTGTTTTGAGGATAAACAGGACCCCAGCAAAGATGTAAATGCCCCTTTGAGCTGACTGAAAGAAAGGTGGGCTACGTCAAAGTAATGAATGAATACCCCATGTTTCCTGTCATCTTTTCTGGGAGGCGTACACTGGTCAAGTGACACAGAAACCCCTTTGCTCTGGTCTTAAATGGAAAGAGATTGTTTTTCTTATTTTTCAAACTGAAAACAAGTGGTTTTTTTTTTAAAGCCCCCCCCCAAAAGAAAAGATAGATCCCTGGCTGAAACCCTATATGAGGAATATCCAAAGCTGGTCTATAAACCTGGAATGGTAATAGAAAGTGAGTCAGGGGGAAGCCAGTGTTCCATCTGTTCTTCAATATCTAAGCCCAACTGGGTGCCATTTTAATGACTCTGAACGCTCCCTGTTGTTCCTACGTACTGGAGAACATATGGTCCATTTCCCCCTTTTAACTATGGATTTCCTTGTTTCTACCAGTTGGTGTCCTGGCTGTAATGTATTTTAATGTAGTACGTGTGTGTGTGTGTGTGTGAATTGAGTCCAAGGTTGTTCTTAGAGACGAGCTGCTAATGGCAGCAGCAAATGTCAAACATCTCAAAGGTCTTGCAGGATGAAAGGTACGAATTTGGGGGGGGGGGAGAACCCTATTTATGGATTCTGTCATTCGGTTCTTAAATTCCCACAAAAAAAAATATTAACAGGGGCTCCATGGAGCATCTCAAACGACAGCAAAACAAAACTAGACAAATTAACGCACCACAAAACACACACACACACCCCTACACCACACCTGGATATGGTTTTGTGCCAGGTTGAGTCAAAGATGATAAATGACATCTCTGTTGGCAATACGGCACAATATTTCAATTTCCTGCCTTCGCAAAGGCATTCCAGAGGTTGCGAAGAGTTCATACACACAGTATGAGTTGTCCCAAACATTCAGCTTTAACTGAAACCTTTTCAATTAACGGAATGCATTTCTGCCACCAGCCGGCCGGCTGAAACCCTGGATGAATATGGCTTCTGTGGTGTTTGACACGCACATCCTTTCGACCTAAATCAGCTGAACATGTTCACTGTGGGGCTCAGGTGAGTTCCCTCAAGTCTGGTCAAAATACCACATGTGCCTTCAAATACCCCGACATCTCTTTGTGGCTGTGTAAACTGTGGAAGAGAGGATTGGCCATAGCAGATGATCTGTTTCTGTGCAACGTCCCTATTTCTCGTCACAGAGAACGTTCTTAGGCTGCCAGATGAACTTGACAGATCATTCCAAGATGGTCAGAGGCCAAGGTCAACTTCCAACTGTAACCCAAAGATAAGATGGGATCAGAAGGTGGTAAAATGTCGCATCTGATCACATTGGAAAGGGTTGCTTCTCTGGGAAGGGTCTTCCTTTAGAGTGACTCTTCTGTGCACACAGGAACTGCTCCGTGTGAGCTCTTTTGCCCCCCCAAAAGGTAGCCTTATTGCTGGACCAAAAGAGGTCCAAGTTGGGCAGGGAGCAGAATGAAGCCGGTCTGCAATCTTACAGATGTCCTCCGATGGAAGATGGCTCACACTGGACTCTGCCACAAGACGTCCAGAACGAGAGCTGTTTTTTCCCCCATCTGATCACCCCCATATCTGTCATTATGGAAGAGCCGTTGGATAGCTAAGCATTTTAGGTTTCTGGCTGAGGAACCAGATGTTGGGAATTCGATTCCCCCACTGGGCTTCCTTGACCAAAGCAAAATGTGCTGCTTATATACTGCCTCATAGGACTTAAAGCAGTCTCTAGACAGTTTACAATGTAATTAAGTAGGCTACACATTGCTTCCCCAGCAAGCTGGGTACTCAATTTGCTGACCTCAGAAAAATGGAAGGCTGAGTCATACATACATGAACCTGTTGGGATCGAACTCATGATGTGAGCAGAGCCTTGACTACAATACTCCAGTAGACTCTTATTGAGAGAAAGGCAGCCTATACATAAACACACACATCACTGCACCACAAAACTCCTGACAAGGGTGGGCTCAATGATCCAGAGAGTCCTTTTCAGCTCTGCAGTCCTAAGATGACGATTAATGCATTTATTATAACGGTAGTCAACTTTACTAACTTCTCAATGCAATGGATTTTGAAATCAAATTGTGTTGAGTGTGTTCTTGGGAAGGTCAGCCTCTCTGACTCCTTGTAACACTGGCTTAGACGGATCAAGCATTTCATTCAATATAAGGCAGCTCCCGACTTTCTCATATGTAACTCTATTGACTCCCGGGTTGTTTAAGAGCGTCCATACACATTCAAGAAAAGATCATGGGTTTCAACCAGCTGTAGCTGAATGTTGCACCACACCCCTGAACGCTGGTGGGGTGAATTACCCCCTTACCACCAGACTGAACAGGACGGGAGAATAGTAACCATTGCTCCTTTCTATTTCCACTCCACTGGCACAGCTCAACAGAGATTTGAATAGATCAGGGACAGAACCTTTTAACAAGACTGATTCTGATGAGCCACTGCAGTTTAGTCATAATGGGATGGATGATCTGGGACCCAAAGAATTATCAACTTACCACTGACGTGTTAGTTATGTGAGAACTTGGCCCCCTTGTGAGACCATGACTTAATTTCTCACTCTTTCACTTTGCTGCTCATTTATTTGTCTGAATGGTTAAGTTTTGTTAAAACATTTTGAAGTTCTTTAAAAGTCGACAACATCTCAGACTCTTTAAAGTGATTTTATTCACTGTGTTGAAATCGGGGGGGGGGGGTGAGGCAGGAAGAGTTAACAAACAATTGAAACTTTCTGAATCTCTGAGAACTATTTGTTATCAATAATTCCTTGCACCAACGTGCCTTAATTTTCTCCTTACCCACCTGCTTCTTCTTTTCTTTGACCCACTACATTCCTTCAGAGACTGTTATGGTTCCTTAAGTAGCTTCCATGCTGAGTGCGAGGATTTTAATTTCCTCATTTTTGACTTCGGGGCCTCTTGACCTGTTTCCTTTATAAAAAAACACACACACAACACCACATTTCCATTCTCTAGGATTTTAACAACCAAAGTACGTGTTTTGTTTACATTTGTGTCTCTCTCTGCATGTGTTTAGACAAATAAGGTACTTTTAGCACTGCGTACTTTCCCCCAGAATATTTCTTGCGATCTTAGGTCCTCTTTCGGGATACAACGTCCTCTTAGTGTGGCACACACAATTAGATCAAAGCAATAAACATCCATAAATAAAGGCCAATGACTGTGACATAGTAGAGATCGCAGCCCCCCCCCCCCAAAATCAAATATAACTGTAAACCAAATTATCAGCTGTTTGGTAAGGAAACTGAACTTGGGAGAAATTAACAGAAAAATGAATAATCTTGACTAGAGATGGATATGAACCACTAATTTAGCAGTTCATGCCAATTTGTATACCAGCTGAACACTCACTTACCTTGAGTCCTGTTGGGTCCTGTAACTCAATATGATAAGCATGTGACAACAACAAGATGAGAGGTGAACCGTTGGATGGGTGGATGGACGGTGAGCCACATGGCACAATGGTTAAACTGAAGTCAAGCCTCTGCTCATGAGCTGAGTTTGGTTCCAGTGCCTTCAAGGAGCTAGCTCAAGGTTGAGTCAGCCTCCCATCCTTCCAAGGCTGGTCTGATGCAGCCCTTCGCAAACTTATTTTTGGCCACAAAATTAAAAGACGCCTGCTTCTTGAGAGGAAAGCGATGACAAACCTCGACAACATCTTAAAAAGCAGAGACATCCCCTTTCCAACAAAAGTCCGAATAGTCAAAGCTATGGTTTTTTTCTGTAGTGATGTACAGAAGTGGGAGCTGGACCATAAAGAAGGCTGACCGCCGAAGAATTGATGCCTTTGAATTGTGGTGCTGGAGGAGGCTCTTGAGAGTCCCCTGGACTGCAAGGAGAACGAACCTATCCATTTTGAAGGAAATCAACCCTGAGTGCTCCCTGGAAGGACAGATCCTGAAGCTCCAATCCTTTGGCCATCTGATGAGAAGAGAAGACTCCTTGGAAAAGACCCTCACGCTGGGAAAGTGTGAAGTCAGGAAGAGAAGGGGACGACAGAGGATGAGATGGTTGGACAGGGTCATCGAAGCGACCAACATGAATTTGACCCAACTCTGGGGGGCAGTGGAAGACAGGAGGGCCTGGCATGCTCTGGTCCATGGGGTCACAAAGAGTCAAACACAACTAAATGATTAAACAACAACAACAAAAATAAACACAGCAATAAAGAAATATAGACCAGGGAAGTGTTATACAAGTCACATCACGGATCTCATAAAGTGGTGTATGAAGAACTTTTTCTAGTCTTTGGCCTGCTTCAAATATGCTAGGGGCCCCCAGAGGGCCATATGCCTCCCCAATGAGAATGGCTAATATAAGTAGTGCCCTGCTCACTGGGGGGTAAAGTGTTCCTTGCATAATTATGTTGTAAACTGCCCAGAGAGTGCTTTAACATGGTGGTGGTGGGTATATACGTCGGAACAAGAAGACATGGATTTCACTGGAGGAAAACCCCTGTGAGCCTCAACGGACAGAAGAGTGTGCAAGGAAGCTCGGATCATTCACACATTATAGGGTCTTCTCAATGCCTGCATAAGAAACCCAGATGCTTCTCTGTTGTATGTCATTGTGTTTGGGGTTAGGTCTGGGGTTAAGGTTAAGGTTGGGGCCGGGTCAAGGTTGAAGCACATGCAGATTGAACATGACCACAACTTGCAGGAGGGAATAGGCAGCTCCTTACCTTTTAGAATCACTTCCTTCTACACAATGTTAAAAAGAGAAGCACATGGGGCTGTCATAATCTTGCTTAAATGGTCGGACGAGGGAGAATATAAGATTTCAGCCCTTTTTAAAAAGAGACTGCACATTTTATCATTGTCTTAGAAGACTCCATCTGTTGAACTTTGGGGCGAGATGTGGACGGTCCCATTATTTCATGTCCGCCCTTCTCTACTTTTCCTTTCGTTGCTCTTTCTTCTGTCTTTTTCCTTACCAGAGCAAATGCTTTATTAAGGAAAGGGGAAAAAAGTGAATTAGGTACACCATGCTTTTGAGCTGAGAGTAGCAGAATCATCCTAGATTTTACTGAAGGTTCTTTCTGCTCTACTCAATAATTTGAGTGTCAACCCTGACCAGGATGTGACAAGTTTGCGGTGAATGTGAATTCACTTCTCATCACACTAAGATGGACCAGAGGAAACCAGAGGAAAATATATTCAGTGGGAACATACGGTTGCCCCTGTAAACAAATGGATGTTGTTTACTTAGGCTAAGTACCTCTGAAGCCACCTCTGGCTTGCCCAACCACATAAACAAGTCTTTTTGGGTGTGTAGACCTTATTTAACACTCTTGATCTCCCTGTTTCTCCTTCCTTTGTGAACATTTTAAATATCCCCTTGAGATCCTCTCTCTGCGCCACAGATATGCAAATAGGGAGAGCCTCCAGAAGTCTTGAAACCCTCGCTGAAAGACAAAGAAGGACAAGAAAAATGGATGACAAAGTTTAGGTTGCTCCTGTGATTGTAGATTTGCGCGAAACACAGGAAGAAACTGACAGTGAGATGAACTTGAACTCGGCACTAAGCACTTCAATTGACTTTGGATTCATTCATCTTGTTTTCCTTTTGATCAACGTCTACTAGATTTTCCCATTTTTTAAAAATAATATTAAAATCCTTTCTGGGCTGCACTGGAGTTAGAAAAGGTATTTCATTTAGTCTGCCTGGGGAAAGAAACTTCATTTCACACTACATATTTTGAATTTGTGGTACAAATATGCCTAGGTTTAGGCTACTGATCAGCATGCCCAAGAACCCTCCAAAATTTTTCTGCCTGGGACGAAGTGCAAGGTCCAGAAGCTCATTCCAGAAGCCAATGAGACTATCAGTCAAATATCTATTTAGCACTGGAAATGGAGCAGGATCCTCCATTGTGCCTGAAGACAGCAGCCCAGGGTGGTCTTTAAAGCCTGCATCTCTCTGTGTCCTGAAATACCTTGGGCCACCTCCTAGCTTCTTCAGTGGTCCCCTCCCTTTGGGATGGACTAGGATTCTGGTTCGAATCTCTACTCAGTCAGGGATGTCCTTGACAGATGAGAAGTTTGGAGATCCTATTCCAAAGCCCTCCCGCCCTTCAGATAAAGATGTATTATAGAATCAATTTGGTTCACAGATGCCCATTTTATGGGTTGCAAAGCCGTAGCCATCATTATATTGCCCATAATTCACAAATTCCCACATCCTCTGGTTTTTCTCATCACAAGATAGCTCTCTTAATACCTAACAACAAGACCCTGGTCTATAATTGAATGGCAGTGATACCCATGGATTTTGTGCAACTCCGTTATTCATTAATCAATCAATCAATCAATCAATCAATCAATCAATCAATCAATCAATCAATCTTGAACTTAGTAATCAAAGGAGGGAATGAGGATCATGAGAAGGGTTGAAGAAAGTCATTATGTTAGGTTTTACTCTGATTATTTTCAAAGAGGTAACAACGTTAGACATCTCCATGAGAATGACAAACATCCCCGTGTCATCTTGGAGGTTAAGAGATCAATTACAGCATGAGCTTTCATGGATCAATGTCTACTTCCTGAGACATTGGCATCTAACCTCTCAGCAGCAAATAACAACCTATTTCTGGATTTTTCTCACCAGAACAATGAGGACTAGAGACATTATTCTGTTTAGTACCCAAGGTCTACCACTTTCTGCCTAACAGGCTGGCTATCTATCTATCTATCTATCTATCTATCTATCTATCTATCTATCTATCTATCTATCTATCTATCTATCTATCTATCTATCTATCTATCTATCTGTCTGTCTATCTGTCTGTCTGTCTGTCTGTCTGTCTGTCTGTCTGTCTGCCTGCCTGCCTGCCTGCCTGCCTGCCTGCCTGCCTGCCTGCCTGCCTGCCTGCCTGCCTGCCTGCCTGCCTGCCTGCCTGCCTGCCTGCCTATCTATCTATCTATCTATCTATCTATCTATCTATCTATCTATCTATCTATCTATCTATCTATCTATCTATCTATCTATCTATCTATCTATCTATCTATCTATCTATCTATCTATCTATCTATCTATCTATCTATCACATTGATTGGTGGACAAGGCTACTATGGGTGGTTTACATCCAAAACAAAATGAACACACCATGACGTAACTCTTGAGTAATATGCTAAATACAACGCATTAAATATTAACACCCCATATAGACAAACAAGGCGGCCTGCAACTGAAATCTGAACACCAATCAACAGTGAAGGGGTGACATTGTGGTGGTCCATCTGTACAACATTAACACAGAAAAGTTTCAATAAACAGCCTCCTCTTATTATTATTATTTATTTTATTTATTTTATTTCTATCCCGCCTATCTGGTCATACTAGACCACTCTTAAAACAGCATCCTCTTAAAAACTGTGAGGGAGGAGGAGGCCAGGGGCAGCTCCTTTGGGAGCCCATTCCAAAGGGAGGGAGCCATGCCCGAGAAGGCCCTGTTTTGAGTTGATGACTTCCTGGCCTCCCTCAGTGTGGCAACCAGAAGCAGCATCACCTGAGAGGACTGGGCGGCACGGCTGGATATGAGCTTGAGCTCATGAGCAGCAGGTCAAGGTTCAAATGAAAGAAACCACTGACTGACTAAATGAATGAACTGGATTGTACTTGTTTTGGAGAACTTGAATTTGTTTGTTGCTAGTGACACTCACGTGTCTTTCTCTGGCTGGTTGCATATCTGCACCTCTTCTTCCCTTTTTTTCTCATGAGAGCTTTGTGAGGTAGGTCAGCTGAGAGGGCGCGACTGACACCGAACTTTGTTTGGCTCATCTGAGACTTGAACCCGAGGTCCAAAGTCCCACCCTGGCCTGTGTCGCCGTTTATTACCCTTGCATTACATGGTTGCAAAGTGAAAAGCAAGCTCATGAGAAAAGTGAGAAAATGATGGAGGTGTCCTCAGGTGGGGAAAAAGCATCAGGTATAAATGCCAGGAAGGAACAACTGCTAGCATTTTTGCAGGTCCTTGAACTCTATTCTGCTCAAGGACCTGCAAGGTTTCTTGTTAAATTTATGAGAGATTGAAGTCCACCATTAGCCAGAACGATGTAGTTGCAAAAGGTGGAGGGTGGAAAGTCCTGTAAGTATAATAAACAGCAATCCTTATAAGGAAGTGCTTCCCAACCTCAGGCCCCCAAGATTTCTTAGACTAAAACTCTAAGAAACCCTGTCCAGCATACATAATGAAGACTTCTGAGAGTTTTAGTCCAAATATTTCTGGAACTCAAGGTTGGGAACCACTCCTGTAGGGTGTACGTTTATTGCTGATGATATTGTCAATGTGCTTTCCTTAAAAGCTGGTGGGGATCTTCCTTGGGTTCACCTTTCAAGCACTTGTCTTCCCACCGTTTAGCTTCAGCATGCCTCACACAGTGATTTACAATAGTTTCAGCTTGTTGTTCAAAGGAATAAAAGATGTAGGCCAAGGCTAACCTGGAAAACTGAGACAGCTGACATCTGAGCATTCAGCCTGGAGGTGGGTGGTGCATCATGGCCTCTCCCAATTTGAAGAGACCCTTGTCCAGCAGGCCGAGGCAAAGACGAAGTCACAAAAGCAGCAAAACCAGGGAACTGGACAGGGGACAGATTGGATTTGTCTTCAGGGTGGAAGAGATTGTCACTCTCGAATTGGCCTTCTCAGCCACACTAGACGCTGTTCCAAGTCCTCCATACAGAACACGTTACCATAGTCTTTCGAGACTGAAGGATGCCTAATGAATTCCACACAGCACCAGGCCCTCAGCTGATAGCACACCCCGTCTAGCTGAGATGAGAATGGAGATACGTCATTCCTGAGGGTGTCCCTGCTGGCCTGAGGTGTAGCACACAACTGAGGTAGTTGCGGATGATTAATTAGGGTATCTCGTAATTTCTCTCTTTCCCTTCCGAACTCTTACCCGGAGCCATTCCAACACAGTCCTGGCGTGAGGGAATCCCCAACAGATTGCTGTTTTTGTGGTGAAATAGAATCTTTGCCTGCCATCGTGTGGCTCAGAGGAGGAAGTGAAGTGGGGAACATCATCTTAAACCAACTTTATGTCGGCAGGGAATGTGTCTCTCTTCACCATTGGCAGTCTTGAACTTTTGATGCCAGTCTCTTATCTGCCAAATTTAGGGTTCTTGCTAGAAGATCTTAGTATGTGCATAAGTGTAGCAGAACAATGGTGGGTGACCGTTAGGCTGGGAGCTGTAAATGAATCCTGGCCACATTTTGTACTTTGCCCTGACAGTTCATCAAACCCCGAAAAAGAGCAGGAAGGTCTTTAATAGTTTTGTTGGGATTGTTAAAATATCACAAATAGAGCAAACCTTCCCCCCAAACTGATTTTCAGGCAAACACGAGATAACATTTGGGAACGTGAGGGGAAAAAAAAAAGGAGAGTCCATATATTTTACATCTATTATTTGTATAAACAGATGGATACCTAAGACAGGGATTCCAGAATCTCGGTGGAACAAAGAGGAGACAAGATTTTTTTTATTACATAGCTCTCCTCTTGGCAGACAAAATGGATGCTATCTATCCGTCGCTTCAGGGCCCCTGGAAAAGATTCATCTTCCCTTTACTCCCACTTCTGGGTTTCTCCTTGGAGAACTGAAGCATTGGTCCAGTTGGGGAAGAGCATGCAATCACCTCCAAAAAGTAGCTTTCATCAGTTTTGATAGAATAATAATCTTAGAAGTAAAGAGCTGGAAGGGACCTTCTGGATTATGGAGTCCAGCCCCTGTCAAGGAGGCCCAGGGGGGGAATCGAACTACCAACCTCTGGCTCTGCAGCCAGGTGCCTAAACCCCTGAAAAGCAGAGAGAAAGACCATGTGAAGATGGAAGAGGACATGGAAGCAGTTCAGCTTCCTCTGGAGATGGCTCCCTTCCTCTCAACTCTTAGGGCCCTGAGATCAGCTGCTAGAAATGTTGAGTTGCTCTCCAAAGATTAAAAATGGTCTTTCTGGAGTGGTTGCATTTCCTTTTTCCTTTGTCCGCCTCAGCCATACTTTGCCTGTTTTGAGTTGCCTCAAGAACTGTCCTGCTTCCTGTCTGGACATTAGACCTCCTTGCCACGATTCAACTTCCACCCCCATTTCGTCTCAAGGCTAGCGTGCAGGAACCATCTTGTTTCTTTCCCCCAGAAAGGCAGGAATCAAGTTGGTACTGTATATTTCTATTTAAAAAATGAACTGTTTTATTGTTATGTTTCTCCTCAAAGGTCCCCACCCCACCATCGTCCGCATAATAACTTCCAGGCCAGGTGGCCACACACCACTTTCTACAGCCACAATTAAGAAGCGGGGCAATTTTCTTCTAGAGGTTAGTTATTTTATAGCCAATTACCCGGGCAGCCTCACCCCCACTTTGAACTATTCGTGAAGGAAGGCCAGCGCTTGCATCTGGACCGTCAATAGATTCCCCGTAGCTTTAGCCATCAAGGCTATTCATTTCCCTCCTGCTCCTCCCCACCCCCAACCCGGGCTTCATATCCACCTGCCTCCCTCTATTTAATTCCTTTATCTGTAAAGAACTGAAATCTGAACTGGGGCTTTCAGAAACAACACTTTGTGTGTTGGGATTTTCAGGAATCCAGTAGACGGATGAAATATCTTGCTATCTGTCCACATGTCTCTGTGTGTCTCCCTCTCTCTCACACACATACACCCCCCTTTGAGAACTAGATATGTCTCATGACCAGCATTCAGATATTACTTAATGCAGGAAGAGTGGCTACTGCCTTATATCAAGGACTGCCTCATTTGATGGCATCGTAACATGGCTTTCACTGACTATCAGGGCTTACAGCACGAGCTTGGTTTTGTCCCTGATAATAGGGAATGCCATCTAACTTGGTGCTTCTGTGCCATGTTGTGGGACCAGAAAATAGCTAGACATAGCAATTGATTCTACATCCTGAAAGATGCAAACTGGTAACACCACACCACCAGCTGGCTATCTAAGGTCATGGCCTCCATTTTGGAATTTAAGAGATTGTGATTTTCATGACTGCAACATTGGCCAGGATGACTTTTGAACTTCTTCTTCTTCTTCTTCTTCTTCTTCTTCTTCTTCTTCTTCTTCTTCTTCTTCTTCTTCTTCTTCTTCTTCTTCTTCTTCTTCTTCTTCTTCTTCTTCTTCTTCATCATCATCATCATCATCATCATCATCATCATCATCATCATCATCTTAGAACTGCAGAGCTGAGAGGGACCCTATGGATCATCAGGTCTGGCCCCCATCTAACCTTTTCTCCCATCCTTGATGCCCTAGAATTTTCCAATGGCGAAGTCTCAAAAGTATGTTTAATCCTGTTGGTTGTTGTGGGTTTTTTTGGGCTCTTTCGCCGTGTTCTGAGGGTTGATCTTCCTGATGTTTTGCCAGTCTCTGTGGCCAGCATCTTCAGAGGACTGGAGTAGGAACTCTTTCTTTATTGATATTTTGGTGGTCTAATAAATCCCTGGTTTCCAGTTTTGTCTCAAAAAGCCTTTTTGATTTTCCTCCTGACTAAATATTTTCAAAGACTGATTTATGTTTAAAAGATCACAAAATATCACTTTGATAGATGATGCTGAGAGACACTGACAGACCGAATAGAAACAAAAGCCCGTAAACCGGTTGCTGATGTGAGCCCAAACTTTAAAAGGAGCTATTCGAGGTGCTGAAGCTTAATCCCCAGTTCAGCATGTCAGCCAGGGCATTTAAAGTTCAAACTAACATCTGGAGCAGATTCATCTACCCTATAATATCTAAACTCAACTAGAAGCAAGAAGTCCCTGATTTGAAAACTCTTGGCACAATGCTAAATAAGTTTATTACTGGTCCAAAGTACCATCAAAATCAATGCCCACCATCTGATTAAATTTCTTTGTGAGCAAATGCCAATACATCTAATGGAACACGGTAGCTGATGGCATTCTAACAAACACAAGTCTTGCAGGGGGCCAGGACATTCTGCGTAGGAGGAAAAGCAATGCAATCTGCCACAACTTTAGTTTTCCTTTGCCCTCAATCTTCACAGTGGCCAGAAACCACATGGCTTCTCCCAACAATGAAATAGTGTCTTGAGCTATTCCTGCCATCATAGGATGGCTTGGTCTTGTTATTAAGTCCCAGTGACTTTACAAAAAAGCCTTTACATCAAATTGTGCTCCTGTCCAATTTGTGGCCAATGAGATTTCAATGTATGATACAGCAGGAATTGCCCTTAACCAGAGATGGACATGCGCTCTACGTGGGGCTGCCTTTGAGGCTGTTGCAGAAACTCCAGGTAGTGCAGAATGCAGCAGCCAGATTACTTAGTGGAATGAAAAAATACCAACACATTTCACCCACTCTGGCCGCATTGCATTGACTGCCCATCTGGTTCCGCATTGACTTCAAAGTGTTGATGCTTACGTACAAAGCCCTAAACGGTTTAGGGCCTCGATACCTGGCGGAATGCCTACTCCCACCAAGATCTACCTGTGTCACCCGTGCGAGCCAGGAGGTGAGACTGAGGAGCCTAACGCTGAGGGAGGCCCGGAAGGTAAAGACAAGGAACTGGACCTTCTCGGTGGTGGCTCCTCGCCTCTGGAACAATGTACCTCCAGAGATTCGCGTGGCTCCCTCACTGGGTATCTTTAAAAATCAATTAAAAACATGGATGTTTCGGCAGGCCTTCCCTCCAGTCAATTCCTGATGCTTTCTTCCCTTCCTCTTCCCATTGTTTGCTCCCATCTTGTGAAATGTGTTTTACCATGTAGAAACTGTTTGTTTGTGTGTGTGTGTGTGTTTTTACTATAAGCTGCCTAGAGTGTCTTAACCGACCAGATAGGCGGGATATATAAAAAATAAAATAAAAAAATAAATAAAAAATGATGAATTGAGTTTGTGGTTACCCATGAATGGCGAGCCACCCTGAACCCTGGAAAAATGAACCAGCTTCCAAAGATTTGGTGTGTTCCCAGTGGTGTGGTGGAAAACCACATGCTTTGCAAATTGAATGTCCAGATTCAGTTGGGAAAAAAGTCCTTCCTGAAACTCTGAATAGCCATTGTTCTCAATTTGAATTAGCAATACTGGGTTAGAAGGACCAAAAAATTAACTCAATGTAAGGCCGCTTCCTGTATTCGTAGTTGTACGAATCAGTCTTTTTGGTACATGAAAGTTGGAGACCTGATTATCGTGGCAATAGAGATGTTGATCATTAAGTCTCAATTCTTCCCCAAGTCATGCAACCTGGTAATGAATGAACTTGGAACAGGAGTCAATCTTGCTGTGCATATAAATACCCCTGTAAGAAAAGAAGTCTCACACAAAAAAAGATGATTTCTTTCTATCTCTCTCAGAACTATGGGGAAAGCGCATAAATTCATGGGATGGAATGAGAAATTGTCCTCCTTGACACGCTCATGCTATAATGAGGACTTTTTGCATACCTTGGAAAATAAAATAAAATAGAAGCTTCAGAACATTGCCACACAAAGGCATCCCTTCTCTTAGAGGTTTGTTTAATGGTGGGCAATTTAAATCGCTGAATCAAATTTGGAAATGATTCTGATAATCGCTGAGCTCAAGGTCCATCTTTCCTCCCTTCCTCCTCGTTTCTTTCATACCAAATATGTGATTCTTTGTCATTTTTTTAAAAGTATAGAAATGTAAAATGCCGCAGATTGAAAAGCTGTCGTACAATGAAATCGTCTCACTAAATTGATTTCAGGGTTATGTGGGACGTCCTCAGCAGCCCTAGACAATAGCAAATTGGAAGTGGTAGGGGAAAGAACTTAATCTAGGCAAAAGAATGGAGGAAGGACCATAGTTCAAAGCAATGGATTTCTAGAGAAGTATGAAGTCTGGTTATTGAATTTAATTCTACGCCATGGATGGAGCGTATTTATATCTTGAGAAATGGCACAGCTCTCTGTAACACGAGCACAATCATCATGCAAGCGTTGAAGCCCCTTCGGTTGCACCAACAGAAACCTTTGTGAAGTTCTGTTGATTTTGTCTGTTAAAAAGCTGCTAGGGTAGAGACCAGCGGTTCCCAACCTTGAATTCCTCAATGTTCTTGGACTGAAACCCCCAGAAGCCTTTACCATTATCTGTGCTGGCCAAGATGTTTGGGCATTGTGGTCCAAGAACATCTGGGGACCCAAGGTTGGGAATCGCTGGTATAGACCATAGAGTGATGGACTAGGACCTTGGTTCAAATGCACATTCAGCAAGGGAAACTTAGTGGGAGAGGCAAGGGGTGACACTGGTAGGAGTACCCCTCACATATCTCACATACTTTAGATGTCCTCTTAGAATACGTTGGTGTGACTTGATGACTCATAACAGGAGACTATAAATGTACTCATGAACAGATAGAAAAGGATACCTTACATGATGGATAATAATAATAATCATGTACTGTCTTGACTTAGGATGACTTTTTTGTCAGGGTTTTCTAGGTAGAGAGGACTCAAAAGTGGTTCACCATTCCCTTCTTCTGGGGAAATCCTGGGATTGTGCAGCTTGCCCAAGGCCACCCAGGCTGGCTCTACTCCCAGGAGGTCCAGTGGGGTATCAAACTCAAAACCTCTGGCTTCGCAGCCAGAGATCTAAACCCCTGAGCCATCCAGCCTACCTTTGGAATGGGCTTCCATTACAACTCTGCCCGGCCCCCTCCCTACCAACCTTTAAGTGGTTTCTTAAGAACATGCTCTTTACAGAGGCTTTCAAGGGCTTCCTCCCCATGAATTATCCCAATTGAGCTGCCCATCCAATTATGGTTGGATGCTCTTGGTCTGTTTATCTTCCAATGTTTTGCCTTACTTTAATTTTATTATGGTATCCTTTATTATTTAATTGTTACATTACTGTATAATAGGGATGGGGTGGCGCTGCGGGTTAAACCACAGAAGCCTCTGTGCTGCAAGGTCAGAAGACCAGCCGTCATAAGATTGAATCCACGCAATGGAAGGAGCTCCCGTTGCTTGTCCCAGCTCCTGCCAACCTAGCAATTCAAAAGCATGTAAAAATGCGAGTCAATAAATAAGTACCACCTCAGTGGGAAGGTCACGGCGTTCCTTGTCTAGTCGCGCTGGTCACATGACCACAGAAATGGTTTATGGACAAACGTTGGCTCTACGGCTTGGAGACGGGCATGAGCACCGCACCATAGAGTCAGACATGACTGGACTCAATGTCAAGGGTAACCGTTACCTTTACTATATTACTGTATTTGTTTTAATTTGACTGTTAGCTCTCCACAGCAGTGCCTAACACTAATTGGATGGTATAAAAGTCTAATAAATAAATAAATAAAGACATTAAACAAATCTGTTTGCCACTGAGATATGCCGAGCTTTCTGAGGGATGGGAAATCCAGAGTTCCTCTCTGACACTTTTGTGATCCTCTAGTTTTCTTCTCCTTTTCTTTCTTACCAATCTTTCTCTCACGCCATCCTGCCTCTCTCTCTCTCTTCCCCATGCTTTTACTAGGCAGCAAGACCTTCTCCTTTCCCTCTCTTCCTCCCTTTTTCCAAATGTCTGTAGTTGGAGAGCGGGGTCTGGGAGGGAAAAGCCAACCCAAGCCTTTTTGCCAGCTTCATCTACAGGGAAAATTTGACCAGTCTGCCACCTAGTGACCCCTTTATTTCCTTCAGAAGCCATCCTGTGGGGCTTACAGAAGGGAAGGATCCACTGACAGGGTGCTGTCATTGGCCAAGCCCCCACCCCACTCCACAAATGTGTTCAGAGCCCTCATGTTCTTTAGGAGTATGTATCAATAACAATGGAACCAATATGGCGGCTCTTAGAAATAAAGGCACAGCGATGGAATCAAACTCCCAGCCTCTGAGTCTGTGGCCAGATACTTAAATCACTGAGCTATCCAGCCCATCTTCACCAGGCGATTCCCATATATCCCAGGTGGTGGCATGTACACATGTCGGGCAAGATCAACTGGATGCCAAGCCATGGGAGACCAGCCATGAGTGAAATTCCCAATTGCCATTGTTGCTTAGGTGGTCACTTCTTCACAACCTAACTACAAAACCAATTTGTGATAGAGAGAACCCAAATGGATATTTGGAAGAGAGTTTACATGCCAGCTGGAGGATTCTGAGACTTGTAGTGTGGCAAAAGACACTCTCTCATGCTCTGATTGTGACAAACCCAGTCCTACCGTGCAGTTGGGGAGCATTTTCAAGCATGTGCCCCACCATATGATGCTCTGAGCATCATGCAATGGGAGCTATGGAGATCCATGTGCAGCTAGCTTGCTGCGTAACTATTTTTGAAATAGCCACACATGGTCATCGACTGAGCTATGAGTCTGATTCCCTCTGTCCTCCCCCACCCCATGGTAAGGAAGAAAAAAAAACAATTTAGTTGTGCCATTTGAAAACAATACTACAATGACTGTTATATCAAACCCAATTACTTTGAGGGGACTGCTCTCTCTCTCTCTCTGCCCTTCCATGCATTTCCTCTCCCCTGAAAACCTTCCTCCACTCTGTCTAGCAATTAACTGTTTGAACAGTGTAATGAGGAAGCAATTAAGAGGTGACAGCAAAAAATCAACACTCTGTTTCACGTTAAAGGCCATGTGAGTAGTCCTGCCAGTGGAGGTTACATGTGTGTTTTAAAATCCACTAGGCATCTTCATCTTGATCTATGGGTCCCCCCCCTGACTCCACTTCTCTTTCTCTACCCCCCTTGTGTGCATATCAAATACCTGTCTCAAAATGAATGATAACTAATTGGGTGCTGCTGGCTTAAATAAGCTATATTCATTGCAATTTGCTTTCTTGTTAGGGAACACCTTAGTGCTGTGCAGGAAGTCATATTCAGCTTGTACTCAGAACCAGCAAGATTCTCATCTTTAGAAAAACTTCTTTCCATTTACTTTTCCACAGTTGCAATTCTTAAAAATCTTAAAAATCCAGATATTTTTCTACCAATCCATCATACGTTTTAAAATGCTAGTCAGAATATATGTCACCAGGGTAGATGGACCCCTAAGTTGTCTCAGGGTAAGGCAGAAGGGTTACCCTACCATGAAGCAGCAGCCACAAAGAGGAGATGATGGCAATCAAGGTGCTCGAAGGGAGAATTTTATGTTTTATATCAGTGGTCCCCAACCTTGGGCTTCCGGATGTTCTTGGACTTCAACTCCCAGAAATCCTGGCTAGCACAGGTGGTGGCGAAGGCTTCTGGGAGTTGTAGTCCAAGAACATCTGGAGGCCCAAGGTTGGGGACCATTGTACTATATGATCTTCCCCTCATTGTGGTGGAAGGTGATATTCCATAGTTAATGTGAAGAATTAATTCAACTCTTGATCTGGTTGGGTTTTGTATACAGTATGGAAGCATGGCCGCCATCTTGCCTCTACCTGAAATAGCAAAACATCTAGGATGAGTGTATTCGCGAAGGCTTTCATGGCCAGGATCTAATGGTTGTTGTGGGTTTTTCTGGCTCCTCTGAAGATGCCGACCGCAGAGACTGGAGAAACGTTAGGAAGAACAACCTTCAGAACATGGACGAAGAGCCCGAAAAACCCACAACAACCGTCTAGGATGAGACTGGAGAGCGACAAGCATTTATGTGTGTTTGACCATAAATACAGTCAGGTGGACAGAGCCAACGGGATTCCCTTCTCCAGCATCAAAAATGACAGCAGTCTTCCTGACATCTGATAGAAATTCATTGCACCTGTTTATCCTATTTTTCAGATGCCTTCTTTCTATCCAAACTAGGTGAGTCCCGATTTTTGGCTAAGATTGCAAAGCTGAACTGAATCTAATCTTTCACAAACGCTCTCTGGACCAACTCAGTTGGGAGAAAGAGCTACTTTGAGAGAAGTCCATGTGGTACTTATTCTACACAGAAAAAAGGGGGGGGGTTGATGAATTTATGAATGTCAATTCTCTTACATTAATTTTTTAAAAAACAGTATGACCAGTGGTTTTCCTCCCTCCTTCCATTCACTTATATGCTGCTTTTCTCCTCATAGGGGGACCCAGGCAGCTGACAGGAAATAAAACCAAACAATGATTCCAATGATGAAGAAGTTTACAAATTTTGGAGCTTTTTTAAAAAAAAGAAGAATAAATTTATTTATTTATTTATTTATTGGATTTTTACCCCCACCCCTCTAGACCATGTCTACTCGGGGCGGCTAATCATTGGTTAATCAAGATTCTAATCATTGAGTCTTAATTGCATCTCATGTTCTCCAACCTGCTCAAAGCTCTGCCACGGATTAGATAAGAGTCTCAGAAGCTCCTTAAATGTTCCAAGAAGCACCTTGAATGTTTGTTGCGCTGAACATTTCAAGCGTGGGGACGAGCTGCCAGCTGTCACACCTTTTGAATGATCCTTCTGCATCTCCTCTTCTCATTCATGCATCCTCCCTGGAATAATTCATACATGGCTGCAGGAAGGAAAAAAAGGAAAACACACACACACACCCCAGAAGAGCAAGAGATGGTTCTACTAGCTTTGAGGGCTCATTTTTATTCTTGCACATAGGGAAAGAGTGAGGAATTGCTCAGCTTTTCAGCCCCATGCTGCTGCAGCACAGGTAAGCCAATGATGGAAAAAAAGCCCTGTGTGATGAAGGAGGAAAAGTAACATTTCAATGTTTGATACCTGGGTAAAAAAATGCATCAGCCTTCAAACTTCCTGGACTATAGTTGATAGCATCTCCTGTCTTTCCTTGGGGTTTCTGTATGTCTAGGCAAGAAAGCTGCCATACTGGCAGATAAACATCTGCAGTGCAGAAAAAATGGAACAGTTACCAATAGAGAGTGTTTCGGCCAGATTACTACAGCGGGACGTCTTTTGAAGACTGCCTAGAGACTCCAGAAATTTCAGCTATTTATTATTTCTTTAAAACATTTTTACCCAGCATCTCTCCTTAGAAAGGACCTGAGGCGGCTTACCTCAATCCAAAGACAAGATTTAAAGCTAAAAACAGTAAGTATACAAATACCCCAAAGGGTCAAACCAACACCACACTAAGATGCGGAAAGCAAAAGCAACACCAAGGCCACATTTGAAGCAGTAAGGCACAATCATTAATTAAAAACAACAACAACAACAACAACATCATCATCATCATCATCATCATCAACAACAACAACAACAACAACAACAACAACCACCCAGGACCTGAGGGAGAGCTTGCCTGAAGAGAAAATTCTTCACCGGCATGTGGGAAGGATAGCAAAAATGGGATGAACTATAGTGTTTTGCATGACTTTCCCAAATAAATATATTTTGGGAACTTTGGGGGGGGTCTGTTATTTCTTTTTCTAGCCTCTCTTTCCGAGTATGTTTTTTTTATCCTGTATGTTTTCTACTTTCACATACAGGGTTCCACAAGAAGCTCTCATATCCGTCTCTTGTTTCTCAGTCACACTGTTTTGCTCCAACTCAAAATCGTTTGATCTCCTGGGTTTGTTATGTTTCAGCTTTTCATGGATAGCATGAGAAGGTGTTGGACAAATGATGCTTCAGAGGGATCCTAAACCAGGACTCTGCTGACATCAAAACAAAACAAGAACATATGGATATACACTGTATATATACTCTCTCATATCAGATATACAGGTATCCAGCCGTAATGTATGCCATTGAATGACTGGCTTCCATTTTTGCACCACACCAGAAAGGGAAAATTGGATTTTGCTTCGTTGTTTCTCGCTCCGCCTAATGGGTTGATCACATTCAAAATCTGAGCCATTTATTTACCACGTATCAGGATTTATCGCTCTCCATGTCTGCGCTTCCGAAAGACGGTTTGGGTCTTTCACTGCAGGGCGTCCTCAGCTATTTCTTGGATATTCTCAAATTCTCACATCAGCTCTAAATGTGCCGCTTCCTGTGTCTGCCAACAGCCTGTTGGCACACAAACACACAAAGCTGAAGTTCCAGCTGCAAAACTAACACATTCAGATGCAGACAATCAGGGGGAGAGGGAAAAAAAACACACACACAAAAAGGAAAAGAAGGAAATCAGAACCAGCAAGCAATGGTGACACACTTTCCTCCCATTTTTTCCAGCTGTTTTCTAGACATTAGCTTTTAATTTCAACAGCTGCCTCTTTGTGCTTCTCCTGTCTCCCTCTGCACCCCTCCCTCGCCGCCCCAGCCCAAGTATTTTGTGCTGTTCCAGTGATTGTCAGTTCTGTTCTGCTCGAAAGGTTTCCTGTAGATGTTACCATGGCCACGAGAATCGGAAAAGAAAATAAATAAAAAAAGGGGGAGTTTCTAGGAATCCATCTCGAGCTTATTATTAAATTCCAAACGTTGACTTCATTACCTCGGCAGATTCCATGCTATCTGCTGGTAAATCTATTTTAATAGAATATTTAAATTCTCTGTCGAGCAGAGATTACATCTGAATTGAGTTGTCTGTGCATGCATTTATAGGAAATGAATATATTGAGAGAAGAGAAGGCTGCAGTGTATGCTAACTACATGAACAGAGGTCCCCTGGGCAGGTACATGTGTTGAATCACTAGCTTGTTTTGTTAGCTTCATTGAGTTGGTTTGGAGATACACAATGTCGGTGTTTTTCCCCCATGCACACATGCACTCCTTATTTGTTAAGGTTGCATAACTGGGTCAACATCGTTGGCCAGTTGTTTCTCTAACCGAAGGTTTTGTTTTTCTTTAACATTCTAGAAAGCTGACAAAACGCTTCAGATCTAAACTATGTTGAAGAACATCTGAGCACAGATCGCTCGGTAGCATCGATAAACTACAACTCCCAGTATCCTTCAGAAGCAGCCATGTAAAGCTTTTTTAATAATATTGGCCAGACCTATATGATCTCAACCATCTTCGTTTCTGGGCTTCTAGTTTTGCTAGAAGCTGGTGTAGAGCACCTAATTCCCCCCCCCCTTAATGTTCAGCTAAATGGGCTGTGTTTTGGACAGCATGAGGGTTTTGGAGTGAAAGGCTAAATAATGAGGTGGTGGGAAAAAAAAAGACATTTTGTTTCCCACCCAGTTTCCTGTCTGAACTTGGTTTCCCTGCAGTTTGAACCAAAATTATTTTTGCCAGTTAGTAGCACCTACAAACCAAGCATGTGTAATAATGGCATGGCTCGGGAGGAGAGAGGAAGCTGTGCACATGGAGGTCATGGGTTCAATCCTTAATATCTCCAGCTAGAAAAGAAATAAAGCAGGATAAAAATGAACAAGTGGGTCCTAGATCAAATCAAGCCAGAACAATCTCTGGAGGCAAAAACACTGAAACTAATGCTGTCCTACTTTGGGCACATCATGAGAAGGCAGGATTCTCTGGGAAAGACAATAACGCTGGGAAAAGTGGAAGCCAGCAGGAAAAGAGGAAGATCCAATATGAGATGGACTGACTCCCTAAATGAAGCCACAGGCTTGAGCTTACAAGTGCTGAGGACAGTGGTTGAAGACAGCTATCATTCATTCATAGGGTTACCATAAGTCCGAGGCAACTTGACAGCACATAACAACAACATTGCAGAAACGGATCACATTTTCATCACACTGTTGCCTAATTCCCAGTGATCTGGTGTCATCATCCATTTCCCCAGCGATCACACAACACACTGGGAAATGCGCTCCATCCGGACCCCAACCTGTGGTGTAGGTTTACTACCTTTTGGAGCTGGGCTGGAGTGATTCCCCAAAAGACAGAAAAGTCTCTTTAAGGGGGTCGCTCCCTGAAACAGGATCCTTTCCCAGTGTGATCAGATGCTCATTTCCCCCTCTGTCGGATCCTTCAGGGTTTTTTTTTATTTAAAAAATACACTGTTTTACTGCACAGCCATCTGTTATGGAAAGAAACACTTCTTTTGATCAGTTCTCCAGCAGCGGATGGCCTCACTAAGGAAACCTTGGTATGGCTTACCATCAAGCCACTTGTAACTTATGGAGACCCTAATTGGGGTTTTCAGGATGTGAGATAGTAAACTGGTGGCATCCCATAGTGAGGTTCTATAGCCAAGCGTCGGATGTGATGGCGCTGCAGGTTAAACCTCAGAAGCCTCTGTGCTGCAAGGTCAGAAGACCAGCCATCGTAAGATCGAATCCATGCAACGGAGTGAGCTCGCGTCGCTTGTCCCAGCTCCTGCCAACCTAGCAGTTCGAAAGCATGTAAATGTGAGTAGATAAACAGGTACCACCTCAGTGGGAAGGTAATGGCATTCCGTGTCTAGTCGCGTTGGCCACATGACCACGGAAACTGTCTTCGAACAAACGCTGGCTCCACAGTTTGGAGACGGGGGATGAGCACCGCGCCTGAGAGTCAGACACGACTGGACTCAATGTCAAGGGGAACCTTTACCTATAGCCAAGCAGATATTTCAACCCAGATCTCAGGAGTCGTAGTTTGACGTTCCCTCCACCAACTAGTCCTGAGTCGTGGTATTTTAGCCCAGTCTAGGGCAGAGGGAAATCTCTCCTTCTTTCTATGTAAACCTGGCTAGGTATCATCAACAGTTAAAACCTGATGGCTGGGAAATGTTATTCAACAGTGCAACAGTGACCGCTTGTGGCAAAACAAAATCCTTGCAAGAAATAACAAATCCGCAAATGCTTTAAAAGGACACACGATTCAGATTTAATTTAATTGAAAGTAAGGTGATTTTTGTTTTGTCAGATTGAGCAAGTCTCTTTGCTTCCCCCCCCCCTCTTGATTTTTAGAGTGGAGTAGGGGCGAAAATGTTTATTACTGTTGGTCTTGGATTCCTGTTTTATGGCCCACTAGCAGTTTCAAAGTCCTTTGAATTCAAACACCTTGTACTTCAGAATATGAAGAGGCTGAAGATATGTTCTTTTTGCTTGTTGGGCGAAAACCCATAATGATTCAGCTTTGACAGACCACCTCAGGTTTGGGATGGGAGAAAACCAGCTACCTGTTGGCTTTTTGACTTTCGCCACAACTTGGGCATTTTTCTAACGTTCTCTCAGGTCCCCATTTACTCACTTTTCCCCTGAAAGAAACAGGGGCCAGGTGATGTCAATTTGGACCCTCAATAAGGTGGCTTCTTCTCAAGTGTAACAATACAGTAAGACCATGGTATCTCTGGGGGAATCAGTTCAGTATCGTGGATACTGAAAAATGTGGAAGTATAGAACATTGGAGGACATGGTGGTGCTGCGGGTTAAACCACAGAAGCCTCTCTGCTGCAAGGTCAGAAGACCAGCCGTCATAAGATCGAATCCACGTGATGGAGGGAGCTCAAGTCGCTTGTCCCAGCTCCTGCCAACCTAGCCGTTGGAAAGCATGTAAAAATTTGAGTCGATAAATAGGGACCACCTCGGTGGGAAGGTCACAGTGTTCTGTGGCTAGTCGCGCTGGCCACGTGACCGTGGAAAACTGTCTATGGACAAACGCTGGCTCTACGGCTTGGAGACGGGGATGAGCACCACCCCCTAGAGTTGGACATGACTGGACTAAAATGTCAAGGGGAACCTTTACCTTTACCTATAGAACATTAGACATTGCATGGTCTCTGGCTTCCTCTAGTGACCAGTTCCAGCAAACATACCCTGGAAACATGTATAAATACATATTTCTAGGGCATGTGTATGTTATTTAGTATTTTCAGGCAGTGGACAAATGAATCAATGAGTACTAATCCTATGAATAGGGAAGGCTCCGACTGTACCTGTTTTAGTTACTTTAGAGTTATAGGAATGCTTTGGGTTTGTTTTGTCTCAGTAAACGGTGGTTTGCACCATTCTCATATTTCCTTTGGAAAAAAAGGAAGTGCAAAGGAACAACTTTCTTAAATAACAGATAAGTTAAGTTGAGGAAGGACAGCAAAGATGGGGCCAGCCTAGCCTCCAGTGGGAGGGAGTTCCAGAGTCTAAAGGAGCAGCCACAGAGAAGGGTTATTTGGTTTAATGGTCGTTGTGGGTTTTTCGGGCTTATTTGGTTTACATACGACAGTCATGCATGCTCACATAGAGACATGGCGGGCTTTGATGTTCTGAAGGGGAGTGAATTGAGCAGCTTGGTTGAATACCTCGGATAGCTCATTTAAAGTTCGGACTAAGTCCCAGAATGGATTCTCTGCCATCCCTTCACATCAGAGTCACCGGATTCCATCCACCCCAACTCCTCCATCCTCCTTGACCGCTGTTTCTTTGCCACTTTGTACGCAGCAAAACCCACCTCATCCTTCTACGTAAGGGTGCAAGCCTAGAGCCTGGTCATGGCACTTAATCATCATCTTAGAACAGCAGAGGTTGGAAGGGACCCTCCTTGTCAAGGAGACCTAGAGGGAATCGGACTCCCAACCATTGCCTCCACATCCAGATGCCCTAAACCAGTGGTCTCCAACCTTCGGTCATCTAGATGTTCTTGGACTGCATTTCCCAGAAGCCTTCACCCCCAGCTATGCTGGACAGGGTTTCTGGGAGTTGCAGTCCAAGAACACCTCGGTTACCCAAGGTTGGGGACCACCGCCTTAAACCACTGAGCAATTCCTCAGTTCTTGCTGTGAGAAGTGTGAGTGAGAACAAGGTTTTTGTCCTCCCCCTCTTGACGCTTTCTAATAATCTCTGCCGTTTGGCATCAGAAGGAAAGCCAGCGGCATGACGCCAGACGAAAGAGGAAGGTGTTGATTGTGGCCAGTTTGCCAGTAGCTCTGCAGCTGTTCACTTGCAGTTCCAGGAAGTCATAAATATGTATAGATCGACTGCACTATTTTTGTGCAACTGTGTATATAATAACATCTGACCCTGCCTCTCTCCTGCAGCACTTAATTTTCCAATTAAATAACCACACAACCCATTAAAAACCAGAGCCGGGTCCAATGACACTCATGTAGCGTTTTGTCGAGTTTGCTAGTCAGCCAGTTTTGGAAGTTTAACGCGCAAGTCGGCTAGTCTGGATTTAATAAACTGGTTTCATTATTGCTTCACTGCAGCCAGATTGTTTACTGGGACTGGGAGCTGGGATCACATAATCCCTTGTTACAGCAGCTCCCCGGCTGCCGATCCATTTCCAGGCACAATCCCAAGTTCTGGTTTTAACCTATGAAGCATGAAATAGCTTGCATACAAGCTGTGTCAAAAAAAAATTGGCATCTCCCTTTATGGGTATTAAGATTACCAGGATAGGCCTTTCTCTTGGTCCTACCACCTTCACAGGTGCATTTGGTGGAGATATGGGAGAGGGCCTTCTCTGTGGCTGCTCCTGTAGACTCTGGAACTCCCTCCCACTGGAGGCCAGGCTGGCCCCATCTTTGCTGTCTTTCCCCAAGCAGGCAAAGACCTTTCTCTTCAGAGAGAATTTCCCTTCAAGGCTGTCTGTCTGAGAGAGGTTTTTAAATAAATTGCTGTTCCTCATTGTTTTGAATCTTATTGGGAGAAAGGCGACTTTTAAATAAAACAAACAAACAAAAACAAATAAATCTGTTTCTGGTGTTGCTTTTGTTTCCCGTTTTTAAAAGCTGGTATTTGTTTGATCCTTTTAAATATTTGTCTGATTGTTGCTTTTAGCTTTTATGTGTCTTTTAATGGTGTAAGCCACCTTGGGTCCTTTTTAAGGAGAAAGGCGGGGTAAAAATAGTTTAAATAAAATAATTATAAAATAAATAAATTTGTGTTTGAATAATCCACCACTAGCTAATATGCATCAACAAGGGAAAATGAGATGGTTGTGGGGTTCTCCTCTGCCAGATCAGAAAAGGTTGTGATTATTTCACTTTGGCACTCATTACTTGGATAACGGCTTCTCAGATTGTTGTTTAGTCGTTTAGTCGTGTCCGACTCTTTGTGACCCCATGGACCAGAGCACACCAGGCCCTCCTGTCTTCCACTGCCTCCTCGAGTTGGGTCAAATTCATGTTGGTCGCTTCGATGACCCTGTTCAACCACTTCATCCTCTGTCGTCCCCTTCTCCTCTTGCCTTCACACTTTCCCAACATCAGGGTCTTTTCCAGGGAGTCTTCTTTTCTCATGAGATGGCCAAAGTCTTGGAGCCTCAGCTTCAGGATCTGTCCTTCCGGTGAGCACTCAAGCTTGATTTCCTTCAAAATGGATGGGATTGTTCTCTTTGCAGTCCAGGGGACCCTCAAGAGTCTCCTCCAGCACCACAGCACCAGTATCTTCTCAGATACTGATTTCAAAATGAAACAGCTTCCTTGGAATTAGACGGATGAGATAGATTTAGGTGTCATCCACTGACTGCTGATACTGAACCTCAAAACTCCAGACAGCCTCTCCCAGCATTTTCATGTATATATTAAATAAAATGGGAGAAAACAGAACTCTGGGGATTGCCGTAAGCCAACAGCCAAGAATTTCCCAATTCCGAGGTCTCTCCTCCAGGAAGGGCTGTTGACACTGTAGACCAGTGCCTCCAAGTCCCATTCCAGAGAGAAGCTCCAAAGAAACCCACCAAAAGGTCAAACAAAACCAAAAGGGACACTCTTCTTCTGTCCAGTTCCTGCCGTAGGTCATCCACCAGGGTGACCAAGGCAGTCTCCATCTCATAGCCAGGCCTGAAGCCACACTGAAATGGATCGTGACAATCCATCACATCCAGAGACCCCTGGAGCTGAGAAGCCACCACACACTCAAATCTCATGCCCAGGAATGGAACATTTGAGACCGGCCAGTCATTATCTGATACCATGGAATTCAAGGAAGGTATTTCCCAGCAGTTTTCTTACTATTGTCTACTTTAAGCATACGAGGGTCCACCCTATCGCAGGGAGGTATTCACCACTCCTCCTACCCACTTGGCTTTTATCAACCAGGGCAGAGAAGTGTCCAGCACACATATGAGGGTCCTCCCTCTCTCCCAGCTTCCTCTTGGCATCCTCAGCTTCAGAACTGAAACTCTTCAAATAAAGATAAGCAGAGATCAATCCCTTCTCCGGAGGATCTATATCCTCGCTGCATCCAGTTAAGAGCAGGTCTAAGACATTTTACCTGCAACGTGTTGTGCATTTTTTTCTCCACAACAAGGTGTTGAGTGGCCTGCTTTCGCTTCTCATGGGCCAATTTTCTTTTGATTTATTTCTCTGCCGCTTTTGACGGTTGCCTAAGCCACGTTTTTTTTGCTGGACGAAAAGTTGCTCGCAATGCGTAAGGGAGTTGTGAGTGTGTTTAAGTGGCATCAGAAGTGTCTTCCTATTTTATTTTTTTAAAAAACACAGGCGCTCAGCATTAGGCACTGTAGCTCTGTGTTAAATAGGTGGCAGCATTGATTAATTTTTGAAGCAGGGAAAAGATCTGTAAAGCAAAGCACTGAAGAGACTTCAAGGAATCTGAGCCACATTGGCATTGCAAATTTACAGATACCTTTATAATATTCGCTCGCTCATTTGGTGGTGGAAACCTCCAATCAGGAAGGAATTGTCTACAAGCAGTTAAAGGAGTGTAAATCAGACTCGTAGGACGGAGTACAATGTGTGTGTGTGTGTGTGTGTGTGTGTGTTTAGCTTATTGAGAAGGGTGAGTAAAGAGGGAATGTTATTGAAGTGTATAAAAGGATGCACAGTGAACTTGGAGGTCATCCATCTAATGCAAAGAATGGGTGAAAGAGAAACAAAATCGATCATACCCTTTTCCAGTTGTGGACGTCGAACCTACAGTTGCAGTCACGAACACTTAGAGCAGTAGTTCCCAGTCTAGGGTCCCCAGATATTCTTGGACTACAACTCCCAGAAATCCTGGCTAGCACAGCTAGTGGTGAAGGCGTCTGGGAGTTTTTTGTTCCATGAACATCTGGGGAGCCGAGCTTGGGAACTGCTTATTTAGAGAATAAACCCTTTAAACTCTGTAACAGTTACTTCCACATATGTCAATATGAACTGGTTTGCTATAGCCCTATACCTACTTACTCACCAAGTTCAGTGGGGTAATTCTACAAGCTCACATCCAGGTGGACACTTGTAGCATTGCTGTGCCAGTCTCCCAGAACCTAACTGAGATTTCTGGACCACAAGAACCCCTGCTTTCCAACATCAATACTTTCTCTAGTTTCGAGAACGATCAATTCTGTGTTCGTGCCACCCAGCTCAGCATCCCGGGGAGGGATTTGCATTGAAGTCGATAGGAAGAGAGAGTTTTGTCTGCTAACCTTTCGTTATTCACTCCCCAAGATGTTTTTTTCTTTCCTTTCTTTCCACGCTCAGGGCAATCTTAACTGCAGCTGTAGGGGTCTGAGTTCTTCTTGCTAGCAGACAGGCAGCGGAAGAAAGGCAAGTGAAGTTAGGTTTAAATGTTGATACAAAGTCAGGTAAGGCTGCTCCTGAGAGCTTTCCTGCATCTCTTAGGCTGGGAGGAGTTTCGACTCAGCGCTGCTTCGGCTGGTCTGGAGTCAACTCAACTGGACCTTGTCAATATACTCCAGGCCTGCAACACGAATTCACCTTATCTCGCCATCCAAGTAGAGTTTGTGGAAGAATTGCCAGCACATGAATGAAAATTCAGGTGCCGTATCCATTGAAGATGGCGTTTCCGAAAGAGAGCATGTCTTGTCTCACAGATAAATGAATTAAAAAAGATTCACGGAGGATGACTGGAAAATGGAACATTATATAAATTAGAAGAGTCGTTCTTGATGATGTATGTTAGAAAACTCTTCCAAGCCGGCAGGGCCTATTTTTAAACCCATCATTCGTGTAGACAGACTTTTTTTTCCCCAATTAAAGTCATCATCTTTCAAGTCTGAATGACCTCAGAGCGCTCCAGCGAACTAGGATAGAGTAGCTGGTGCGGCTCAAACTTTCAGGTAATTCCAACTCATAGCCCGTTTATTCAGAAGTACAGTGGTGCCTTGCTTGACGATGTTAATTCATTCCAGTGAAATTGCTGTACAGCAAAAATGTCGTCAAGCGAAATAAAAAACCCATTGAAATGCATTGAAAACCATTCAATGTGTTCCAATGGGCGAAATACCTGCAATCGCAAAAACTTCAACGTTATGTATGTGCTCTATTTGCATAGTTGTATACATCGGTCACCAAGACAAAATGAATGCTACTTAATGTAAGTTCTAATCTGGCTGGGTAGCTCTGCAAGTTTGGTCTCTGCCTATGGAGTCACAGGTTGAGAATTCAGTTCCCCACTGTGCCTCCTATAAGAGCCATCCTGTGTAGCCTTGGGCAAGCTGCTCAGCCCCAGGGCACCCCCAGAGGAAGGGAATGGTAAACCACTTTTGAGTATCGTCTACCTAGAAAAGCTTGAGAAAACGGCCACTGCAGCTCAGAACTGACTTGACGACATGTAAGCATCCACATAAGTTCCCGTCTCCTCCATGCACTTTAAACTCAGTCCATCTCTGAGACAGGAGAGAGTTCTTGTTCAGCAAATTTATATCCAGCTGTTTGCCCAATATTATAAAGAAGTCCATCTTTCTCATTTTGGTCTTCTCTATTGTCAATTTATGCTTGCGATTAGAACACGAGAATAAATCCAGGATGGCACCATCAATCAGGGAATCGATCAATACTGGGGAGAATTTGCATCCAAAGAACAGTAACAGCGATTCCTCTTTCTAATGGTCTCCTGACAGGGCGAATCGGAGGAAAGCTGGAATCACACCTCCTTGGGGTGGAATTCTAAAAATAAACCCATGAGTTAGAGACCGGGGTGGGTCAGCTCAGCAAGAAACGGCTGCTTCTCTGATGAAGCATTGACCAAGTCTCGGGGAGATTAATTTGCTGAAAATAGCTGCCACACTAATCAAGTTTTATTCCTAACGTAAGCGCAAGGTGAGTGGAAAGTGAGTCTCGAGTCTGAGCTTGCTCGCCGCGAGCCCTTTGCTTGTATCATCCTCAAAACCCTCCAGTTCTACACCCCTGTGCCCAAAGCTTCTTCGAGTGGACAGAGTTGTTATACTTATTTATTTATTTATTCTCATTTTTATTTTGTCCAACTAATAGTGAAGCTACCACTCTTGGGTGGGAGACCCAACAAAACATAACAAGAATAGAAAGGCAATGAAAACCACCAAGAGCAGTGGTCCTCAACCTTGGGCTTCCAGAGGTTTGTGGACTACAACTCCCAGAAGCCTTCACCACCACCTCTCCTGGGCAGGATTTCTGGGAGCTGAAGTCTCCCACCCAGACCACTGACCAAGAGGGAAACAATTCCAAATTCTCAGACCATGATAAACATCATCCTAAGGGACAATAATCAAGCCACATAGGCTGCGGAAGATTCATGAGAGGTGGGCCAAGAGGTATACATAACATTACTTTGTAGTAACTGTTACATACAGCACTGATGTTACCTGTCTGTCATGGGTTTGGAGGGAAAGTTCCATCCTATGGGGAGTGGAAGGCGGGACATCAGGAGGAGGGGCTGTACTGTATAAATATGTGAAGCGTGTGTGGAGAGTTTAGGAGATGCTGAGAGACTCTGGGTGAAGAAGCAGCAGCTGGGAAGAAGAAGCTGTTGTGGGAGTCTGTGTGTCAGACAGGGTACTACTGTGTGTCAGAGTACCAACCTGATAGGTTCAGGTGTCTGTTGGTTAGCCAGAACTGATAAGTTCAGGGTCTGTGCTTCAAGTTAAGGGTTCTGGGTGAACCAAACTGTATGCATGTATGAGTGAGAGTAAGCCACGTTACTTTATCCTATTCACCTGATTGTTTATTTTTCCCTGTGTGTATTTAAATAAACCTTATTCTTTTTATTGTTTGAAAATCCATCCCTGGTCTGTGTGACTTCTTACAGGGAATGGTTGGTGGCAGCTTAGTGTAACTGTGTGACATATCCCAGTAGGTCTGGGTTTGTCACATTGATTGGTGTCCAGCGGGTGGGATACGACTGGTCCAGTTGTCCAGCGGTCCAGCAAAGCCTTGGCAAGTGTGCCCAGAGCAAGGGGGGTCTAGTCAGGGACAGTCTGAGGCGCGTAGGTAATCTTCTAGGTGTACCTCACGGGGAGGTGCGCTAGTAGAAGAACGTGCCAACTGGGGAGACTTAGATTAAGGTGCTCTGAGGCAGCCTAGTTTTGGCGGGAAAAAGCTGAGGCAAAACTGCGTAGTAACAGTGAGCTAGCTTGCCAGCTGAGAGGCCCAGCAGAGGGGGGTAGGCTCTGACTCGATACTGTTGCAAGTTAGTGCTGAAGAACAGCAGCAATCTCTAGGGAGAGCTGGTTCTGAGGCAAGAAGGAAAAAAGTGGTCGTTTTATTTTGAGGCTTGACTTTTTAAAGCAGCCTGTTCTGAGGGGGGATTATGCCCTTGACTCGAAGCCAGATAGCAGACATGGGTGAAGTGAAAGACCCCCAGATTGACCAAGGTTCTGAGGATGAATTTGGCTCAGTGCAAGGTGACAGCACAGGAGAGCAGGACCCAGAACTCAGAAAAATACTCCTAGCCCAACAGCATGAACTGAGGATGAGGGAAATAGAAAGGGAAGAGAAACAAAGGCAATGGGAAAAAGAAGAAAGATTAGAGAGAGAGAGAATGGAGAGGGAAGAAAGAATGGAGAGAGAGAAAATGGCGTTTGAATTAAGAAAATTGGAACTGATGAACCAGAACAATAATAACAATAGGGATTCTGAGGGAGGCCAACTGTCTAAAGCTGACC
Organism: Pogona vitticeps; assembly: GCF_051106095.1. Classification (NCBI taxonomy): domain Eukaryota; kingdom Metazoa; phylum Chordata; class Lepidosauria; order Squamata; family Agamidae; genus Pogona; species Pogona vitticeps. The sequence goes on along the minus strand of NC_135793.1, from coordinate 23,308,687 downwards.
TGAAGAAATTCCCTGTGTACCACAAGGGAGATTGTCCTGAGGTGTTCTTTTCCCTAGTGGAAAGAGCGTTTGTGGACTTCTCAGTGAGGGAAACTGAGAAGATGACCATCATGCGATCTTTAATCAGTGGTAGCCTGGCTGAGGTTTATGCCGAGATGCCTGAGGAACTGATGAAAGATTTTGCAGAGTTTAAAAAACTGGTGTTTGCCAGACATGGGATAAATGCAGAGCAGCTGAGACAAAGATTCAGGTCCCTCACGAAAAAACCAGAACAGACTTTTACCCAAGTGGGGGCCCAATTGGTGAGGCTGCTTGAGAAATGGCTATCGCAGGAAGGGACAGAGACCTATGAGCAGCTTAAAGATTTGATAGCGCTGGAACAGTTCTATTCAGTCCTGCAGGGGGAATTGAAATTCCAGGTGAGGGAAAGGAAACCGAAATCTGTGGCAGCAGCCGCAGAGATCGCAGATTTTATTTCCCAAATAAGAAAGCCCTTGGGTGAGGGAAAATCTGTAGGTAAACCCAAAGAAACCTACAGCAAGTACTCTCAGGGACCAGGGAAAAACCAGCAAGGGGGAGGGGCCCATGGTGAAGGGAAGCCCTCAGACATGAAACCAAGACCTCAGATTTTGGAGGGAAAACCAAAACAAGATGAGAGAGAATCAAAATACACCAGAAAATGTTATTTCTGTCAGGGAAAGGGTCATCTAATCTCAGAGTGTGAGAAATTGAAGCAGCTAAAAGGAATGGTGCCTCCGAATGCTAGTGGAACCAAGCCAAAAGCTGTGTTCTGTGTCCAGAAAGAGCAAGGCTCAGTGTCACTGAGGGAGCCTGTTACCATGGCTACTCAGTCTGGAACAGCTACTGCTGCTGATCAGGCTGAGGAAAATGGTCCTCTTGTGGAGGTAAAACGCTGCTTGCTGATAAAAACAGATTCTCAGTTGTTTGAGACAGCAGGGGTGGACGTAGGAATACTTGACCGTCAGTATAGGGGGCTGCGGGACACTTGTTCCCAGGTAACCCTGTGCCATCCAGATATTATTCCTGGGGAGTTTATAATCCCAAATGAGAGCATAAAGGTGGCAGGGATTGAGGGGCAGGTAATCTCTCTGCCAGTAGCAGAGGTACCTGTCAACTTTCAAGGCTGGAGGGGGGTTTGGCGGCTAGCAATTTCATCGACTCTGCCAGCAGCCGTGCTCGTGGGAAATGACCTGGCTGAACATGTGAAACGGGTGCTAGTGATTACACGCTCACAAGCCACCACAGGGACAGTTCAGGGGGGTAATGATGAGCCAGAGACGGAAGCAGAGGGGAGTTCAGAAGCTGTGGTGGAAACCTTAACCACAGACAGCAGATTTGGACAGGAGCAAAAGGCAGACGCCACTCTCCAAAAGTGTTTTGAACAGGTGACTGACGCCCAGCTAACACCTGAAACCCCAGTGAGATTTCTGGAGAAAAAGGGGATTTTATATAGAGAAACCCTGAGGAATATCTCAAAAGGGGGAGATGGGATCAGGAGTCAGCTGGTGGTACCTGAAAAGTATCGCCCCATGATCTTACAAAGGGGGCACTCTGACATGTTTGCTGCACACTTAGGGGTGAACAAAACACAGCAGAGAATCACACAGAATTTCTACTGGCCTGACATAGGGAAGCAGATCAGGGAGTTCTGTAAACAATGTGATGTGTGTCAAAGGCAGGGGAATAACCGCGACAGGACCAAAGCAAAGTTGTGCCCTTTGCCTGTGATTGACACTCCGTTCAAATGCATAGGGGTGGACATTGTGGGACCTTTGCCCAAGGCCACAAAGAGGGGGAACAGGTTCATTCTAACAATTGTGGACCATGCCACAAGGTATCCTGAAGCCATACCCTTGGCTAACATTGAAACTAACACAGTGGCCGATGCTTTGGTGGGGTATATGTCCAGGATGGGATTTGCCTCAGAGATAATCACAGATTTGGGCGCATCGTTCACATCAAAGCTCATGAAACGCTTATGGCAAATCTGTGGAATAAAGCACAAGGAAACCACTGCTTATCATCCTGAAAGTAATGGGTTAACTGAGAAGTTCAATGGGACTCTAATGCGCATGATTAGGGCTTACTTGGCAGAGAATCCAAACAATTGGGACCAGAAGCTGCAATCCCTTTTGTTTGCTTATCGATCAGTGCCACAAGCCAGCACCGGGTTTAGTCCATTTGAACTTTTATTTGGGAGAAGGGTGAAAGGGCCCCTTGATTTGATCAAACAAAATTGGGAGCAGATCACCCAGGATGACCCACAAGACGTTGTGACATACATAGACACCTTGATGAATGACCTAAGGAGAAATCTAGAGCTGGCAGCAGAAAACCTGCAAGCTCAGAAGGTCAGACAGAAAACATGGTATGACCACAAAGCTAGAGAGAGGCACTTTGACCCAGGGGAGGAAGTGCTTTGGCTTAGGCCCTGCAGAGAGAACAAACTGCAGCTCAAATGGGCAGGACCATATAGGGTCATTTCCAAGATGTCAGACCTGAACTACCTAATAGAGCAGGAGGAGAACCAAGCAAGGAGGGTGGTTCATGTGAATGCCCTAAAACCCTACTACAGAGGGGAACAGAGGGTTTTATTCGCGATAAAAGCAGCTGAGAGTGAGGAAGCTGAATTACCCTTCTGGGAGGGTAGAGGGGAAGTAAAATACAACCCAGAGGAGGTAAAGATCAGTCCTGCACTCACCCAAGACCAGCAGCAAGAACTAAAAATGCTGCTTAGTAAATATCAGCAGGTGTTTTCCAACAAGCCGGGGATAGTGAAGGGAGTGATGCATCGGATCCACACAGGGGATGCACCCCCGCAGGCAGTATCCCCATACCGAGTAACGGGACCCTATAGGGACAAGGTGCGGAAGGAGCTGGACGAGATGCTTAGGGAGAACATAATCGTCCCCTCTTCTAGTCCTTGGTCCTCTCCGATAGTCCTTGTGGACAAGCCTGATGGGAGCATTAGGTTTTGTGTAGATTACAGGAAATTAAACCGTGTAACCACTCCTGATGCCTACCCAATGCCCAGGCTGGACAACCTGATTGAAACCATAGGGGGTTGTCGGTTCATCTCATCATTGGACCTGGTAAAGGGATATTGGCAATTAAGAATTGATCCCAGGGATCAAGAAAAGACTGCCTTTTGCAGCCCTTTTGGTCTCTATGAGTTTCGAGTCCTGAGCTTTGGTCTCAGAAATGCACCAGCCACATTCCAAAGGCTGATGGACCAGACCTTGGCAGGGCTCAGTGACTTTACAGTGGCCTACATTGACGACATAGGGATCTTCAGTAATACCTGGGAAGATCACCTGATACACCTGGAGTTAGTGCTGCAGAGGTTAAGTGCAGCAGGGCTAACAGTAAAGGCCAGCAAGTGTCAGCTGGGTAGCCCAGAAATAAAATACTTGGGTCACATGGTAGGGGGAGGAATGATAAAACCCCTGGAGGCCAAAATAGAAGCTGTTCGTGATTGGCCTAGACCCAACACCAAGAAAAAGGTCAAATCATTTCTTGGGTTGGTGGGCTACTACAGAAAGTTCATCCCGAGGTTTAGCGAGATTGCGGCTCCGCTGACCGATCTGACGAGGAAGAAGGCTGATGACCGCATCCCGTGGACCAGCGACTGTGAGGAGGCGTTCCAGAGGTTGAAGGAGGCGTTAATCAACTATCCTGTCCTGCGTGCTCCAGACTTCGACCGGGAGTTCATCATCTACACCGATGCGTCTAACAGCGGGGTAGGAGCAGTTCTGTGCCAGGAGGATGAGAATGGTGACCAGCATCCAGTGTCCTACCTGAGTAGGAAACTTCAAAAAGGTGAGAGACATTTGGCAACCGTGGAGAAGGAGTGTTTGGCCATAGTCTACGCGATCCAGAAGGCCAAGCCTTACATCTGGGGAAGACATTTTATTCTGTGTACTGACCATTCACCATTGCAATGGTTAAAGACAATGAAAACCCACAATAGCAAACTTATGAGGTGGGCTTTAAACCTACAGGACTATGACTTTGAAGTGAAGGTGGTCAGAGGGTCAGTGAACTGTGTTGCTGACGCCTTATCAAAAAGACCTGAAGAATGAAGACGGCGAAAGGAACATGGACTATATGTATATAATGACGACAAAAGTTAAATGTACCTGGTTTTGAATTTGGTTTGTATGAATAAAGGTAAATTGATGTAATGTATATGGTAAATGTTTAAATGCCTATTTGCTATGGTTAACTTAGAATGTAAATATGAGTAAGTATAATATGGTATGTATAACTGTTGTTGTGTATTTTATACAGGTTGTTTTTTGGTGAAAAGCACGTTAGCTTTCCCCCTACAAAACAACTTATAAAGAGGGGAGGTGTTACATACAGCACTGATGTTACCTGTCTGTCATGGGTTTGGAGGGAAAGTTCCATCCTATGGGGAGTGGAAGGCGGGACATCAGGAGGAGGGGCTGTACTGTATAAATATGTGAAGCGTGTGTGGAGAGTTTAGGAGATGCTGAGAGACTCTGGGTGAAGAAGCAGCAGCTGGGAAGAAGAAGCTGTTGTGGGAGTCTGTGTGTCAGACAGGGTACTACTGTGTGTCAGAGTACCAACCTGATAGGTTCAGGTGTCTGTTGGTTAGCCAGAACTGATAAGTTCAGGGTCTGTGCTTCAAGTTAAGGGTTCTGGGTGAACCAAACTGTATGCATGTATGAGTGAGAGTAAGCCACGTTACTTTATCCTATTCACCTGATTGTTTATTTTTCCCTGTGTGTATTTAAATAAACCTTATTCTTTTTATTGTTTGAAAATCCATCCCTGGTCTGTGTGACTTCTTACAGGGAATGGTTGGTGGCAGCTTAGTGTAACTGTGTGACATATCCCAGTAGGTCTGGGTTTGTCACAGTAACAATAGAAAGTCTTGGGAGAACAACCAGGTCTTACGTTGCCTCCTAAAACCCGGGAAGGATGGGACTAGCCACACCTCTGATGTAGAATCAAACAGCACAAAATAAAAACATTAAAGCACATGTTCTCAGTCATCCCGAAGTGCAGGAGATGTCATAATGGGCTCAAGTGACAGGAAGTCAGATTCTGGCTGAATATTAGGAAAAACTTCTTAACTGTTAGAGCAGTATGACAACGGAACCGATAACCTCAGGAGCTGGTGAGTGCTCCAATGCTGGATGAATTCAAGAGAAAATTGGACAACCGTCCGTCAAATCTTCTTTGATTGGGGTTTCTGCCTTGAGCACGGGGGTTGGACCTGATGGCCTTATAGGGCCCTTCCTGGATAACTCCATTATCTATGATTCATATGACAACCATTTAAAGCATCGCTTAAAAACTACCCATCCCATCACAGCGTACCTCTCAGGTCCTTGCCTAGAATCCAGCAGTCAAAATAAAGTCAGGAAGTGGAGGGGCTGGCTTTTCCATTTTTCTTTGGCAACATGCAGGGCTGGAGTCTCCACACCATTCTTTTCAAAACCAGAGGTTGGTTCTCCCAAAAGGTGTGGTTGGAAGTTGCTACTTTGAGGCTGTTGGTATATTGAAAAGCAGGGAGAAATACCAAAACAGGATTGCAAACATTTCGGTAGATTTCAGATCTGAGGTCCTCTGTTCTGTCTTTTGATAGTGAGATGCAGAATGATAACCCCAGGGTTTATGAAGGTCTGATTCCCCCCCCCCCCCCCCGAAACAGAAACTTGTGATTTCACAGGAAGGCCATGCAGGAAGGTATACACGCAATGCTTGTGCTTCTTTGAAGAACTTGGATGCAATGCCCAATCAACAGTTTCCACAGCTCTAGTGTGAACACCGCACCTCCAATGCAGCTTAGTTTCCAAACCTACATCTAAGAAAAAACCCCGACAAGATCCATGTCCCACGAACGTGAGAGACTCAATGTTATTGTGCTAACCACAAGACACTGATGCAAACCTGATGAAATGGGCCCCGATCCACAAAAGCAAACAGATTGTAAGATTTCTTTAAATATCACCTACTCCTGAATTTGTATTCCAAGGGTGTTTGTGTGTGATTTTAAAAATTATTATTATTGTTGCAATGTATGGATGATTCACAGTGTGCCTTGTAGGGCTCACAGGCCACATACTTCTCATTCTTGATCTACTCCACGTTGGTTCTTGATCTACTCCATGTTGACTTAAGCAGCAGTCAGGAGGGCTGCATTATTATTCTCTCAAACCTGGGGCATTAGTTGGTGCCTTTCTAAACCATCCATGTTCCATCAATGCAAGTTCTTGAGTTGTTGGCACCCAGTTTGGTGACCAGTCTGTGATCTGAAAGCACAGTCCAAAACCAGATGCATTCAGATTTTCCCTACAATTCCTTCCCTGTCTTACTCTGAGAATGGATTTCATGTCTGCAGGTCTTCTCTAATTAAGACAGGCAGGTCTGTCTATTTAAACAGCATGTTCGCATTAATCTGTCGTAACCATATTAAGCAGAGAAATTGGAATAACACTCATGTGACGATTTTGTTGAAGGCCAGTGTAGAGGAGAAGGGTACGAAGCAAATCTAGATAAATATTTGATGTCCTTTTATTGATTCAGTGTTGCTTGCAAATATTATCGTAAATGCTTGGAAGCCAACTATGGATTTGTGTGGGGGCAGCTGTGTGGAGCTGATCTGTGCCAACCATGGTGGGTTCATGTTAGAAATACCCATCTGGAGTTCATTCTTTCAGGCAGTAGAACTTTATGATTAGGTGTGTATGTGCGAGGAGCGTGTTTGGCAGGTGTTCGGCCAGCAAGGTTAAGCGTGGCTTGATGTAGAACTTGCAGAAGAATGAAAAGTAGGAAAGTTACCTGTTTCATTAGATAGATAGATAGATAGATAGATAGATAGATAGATAGATAGATAGATAGATAGATAGATAGATAGATAGATAGATAGATAGATAGATTTGCAACAATGAAGGTGTAATAGTTCTAGCCCACAAGCACAGTGGCAGGTAGGATTAAAGTTACTTTATTTGCTAAATGGGCAATATTTTCTAGTTACTTCCAAAAGGTTCTTTAAAGGGCATAGTTTTTATGGTCACTGTGACTTTTTTTTTTTAAACAAAACCCATTTTCTTCACTTTCTTTATCAGCCAAGATTGTCTCTCAAAAGAGGAGCAGAAAGTTTCATGGGCGAATGATGAAAACTGTTATTTTTAAAATGATTACGATAAACAGGACAATTATTTTTTAAAAAAATATCTTCTCCAGCTTAAATGGGATAGCCTTTATCTTGCTGGAAACGGCAAAGGTGAGGAAATTGGTACAGCTCAGCTAATCCGTGCTGGGGCATTGTTCGTGAAAATATCCCCAGCAACACAGCCATGTGAGTGAGGTCCAGTGTTCATGCAACCTGTCATCCAGAGAAGGTACAAAGCAGTTAGGCTTCCTCTCATTGCCTGGTGTTTGCGCTTAATGATGACCATTGGCCCATCTGAGACTGCATCACCATTAGAGTCTTTGGTGTTCTTGGCCATGGTTTGTCAGGGGCAAAACCCAATCTTCAGCTGTGAATTACCTCTGATTTTGGTAGCAAACTGATGAGAAGCTTTTCAGTAAAAGCATCCATACTTTCCCCCAGGTGTAAGGTTTTCTTCACTGCATCTTATTCTCTTTCGTACATGCATCTGCTGACTGGGGAAGAAGCATGGCAGTTTTATGGTTATGGGCACTACATCTATTCCCAAAGATCAGAAAGGTTTGGTTTTAAGAGCCTTCTGTGCATCAATGTAGCTTGGAAGTGCCTATTCTGAAGTTTCTATTTTTGAGTGATGCCAGGGAAACAAAATGGTGCATTAATCTCTATGGGCTGAAAGATTTGAGAGTCAGTTTATTCAAGAAGACATCCACTACCATGTTTTTCAACACTGCGTATTTGGAGAAAAAAAAATGTGCAACCCCCCCCCCCCCAAATACTTGAAAATATTCATATTTTCTTTTAGGCTGGACAGAATGAGGAGGAAATGAGAAATACTGCACAGGAAAGTAATTACCATGCTCTGGTTTTAAAACCAGGACACCAAATTCTATTCCATGAAGTTCTGTTTTGTGCCTATCTCCCATTCCCTTGTTAGTTGCAACATGTGAAATAAAATATAGCATTTTGTAGTTGGTCCCTTTGGTGCAGGCTGATCTGGCCTAAATAGAGTCATTTCAAGTCAAGGGGAGGAGTGATATGCCATTTGGTGTGACCTTCATGTCCAAATGGTGTATTGAGCATGTGCCCCTCTGGCTCCTTCCACTGGCAAATGAACAGCTCCTCTGCAGAGGGTCAGGCAAAGTGAAACTATTATTTTTGCCTGTGCTAGACTTTTGCTGATGCACTGAATCACTTAGATTAAATGTAACTGTTTTTCATTGCCTCATATGTAGTGCCAATCGAGAAATTGCCTTCAGCCATGGTTTCAATCAGCACTTCAAACAAAAAAATTAATCTAAGTAATTAAGTGCATCAGTGATGGTCTAGCAGAGGTGATTTTTTAAAAATAATTTCACTTCCCCTGCCCCTTTGCAGAGGAGCAGGTAAACTAAAGGTAAAGGTCCCCCTTGACATTTAGTCCAGTTGTGTCCAACTCTCGGGCGTGGTGCTCATCCCCGTCTCCAGCTTTTGTCCAAAGACAGTTTCTGTGGTCACATGGCCAGCGTGACTAGACACGGAACGCCATTACCTTCCCACCGTAGTCGTACCTATTTATCTACTTGCATTTACATGCTTTCGAATGGCTAGGTTGGCAGGAGCTGGAACACGAGATGGGAGCTACCTCCGTCGCGTGGATTCGATCTTATGACTGCTGGTCTTCTGACTTTGCAGCACAGAAGCTTCTGCGGTTTAACCCGCAGTGCCACCACGTCCCAGAGGAGCAGGGGAAGGGTTCAATTTGCCAATATCTTGAAATGGTCTCGCCACTTCACGATTCCAGAAATTGACAGCGGAAGGCGTCTTGGCACCTTTGACAGCTGCATGGCTTGTTTTTAGTCTGTTTCCAGTGACTGCACATGCTGAGGATGAACTGAGCTAGTGCACACCAATCTGTGCTAAAAACAAAAACAAAAACAAAGCAGAAGCCTGTGACAGGGACTCAAAAAGGTGCAGGTTTGGGGGCACTGGGGCCAAACTGATCAGCTCTAGTGATTAAGTCTTGGAAAAAAAGAGCAAACCAGTCTACCTTTGCAATGAACCAAACAGGAGGACAAAAACTATCTAAATAAGCCCTGAGCACTGGAGGTCCATATTCATTTTCTCTGCTTCTGCTTACCCTCAAAGCTTGTAGAAGGCTACTTATCTATCATCTGCCAAATTCATTACATTCCACAGTGACACCAGCTTTTCTATCCCCATCAGGCATTTTTAAATAAAGGGGAAGAGAACAGCGTTTGCAGAGACCACACGGTTATTCATCAACATTATTAAACTCCTGTGCCATTTCTGCCTCCCCCATCCAGCCCTTGACGTCCAAACATACAAGTAGCAAGTATAAAAAACTGCAGAGGAAGGGCAGCATTTGAATCAGGCTGTCTTTGAAAACTCTTTGAAAACCAGATTTTTTTTTACAACAAACAAAACAACAGTGTTTAGAAGCAAACCTGGATGGGTGCTCGGGTTGTCCTGAAGCCACTACTTTGTGATGACCCTCACAATGTCCTCGGAAAGCAGACAAAAGTGGTGTGGAGTTGCGGACAATTTTCAACTCAGGAATCAAAAAGAGAGACATTGATATAATGATGTAGAACAGTGGTTCTCAAGCTGGGGTCCCCAGATGTTTCTGGACTAAAATTTCCAGAAGCCTTCCCCGCTAGCTGTGCTGGCTAGAATTTCAGGGGGGTTGTAGTCCAAAAAAAACCACATCTGGGGACTCAAGCCTGGGAACCACTGATGCAGAAGAAGTAGCGAACAAATATCATGGCCCATATCCTTTGTGGGGAAAGCACCGGAGAAGGAAGTTGACCACCAAGAAGAGGATATGTGGACTACTTTATCCATCTCTGTATCTCTCATTTATGAGAGGCCCCAAACCGTGCTGCCATTACTCCTTGCTAAGATGGTGCTTCAGCCCCATCATACATCAAACCTTGATGCAGACAAATTATTCTGTTTGGCTATGCATCTAACTTGATCTTCAAAGGAGGAGACGTCATGCTTGCATCTGTAGCTGTGCATTCTTTTGAGGCCTTCACAGAGTCATTGGATTTTAATGAGGTGATTGATGGTGTTGCTTCCATCAACAGTTGCTGCAGGTTTTTGTTTCTCTTACAAAAAGGGAGGGGGTGCAGAGATTGATTGGTTTGTAAGCGTTTGAACAATGACACCCGAAGTTGTAACTATAAACAGGATGATGAGAGTAAGCTTACCTGCTCATCATTTTCCCTCTCTCACACACAGAATATACCTCTATACACTACCCTTGTTTCCTCCCAAGGTTGTGTAAGCAGGACACACATAAAGATGCCTTCATGCTGAGCCAGTGAGATTGGTACCAGATGAGGATGGGCGGAGATGGGCACCCAGCCTCTAAAACCACCTTAAAAATGCAATACAACTGGTAAAACTACTCAAATATTTAGTTACCTTGAAAGATTGATTCGACTTGCTATAAGTTCAACAGCCCATAACACAACAAAGTGCTAACTAGATCTTGTGGGGCATCTCTGGGGAAATTGCAATTTCCAGAATCAGTAGCATGACTATTGATCATGCTGGCCATTGGACTCTTGCAGCTGTAGTCCAAAAAAGGAACTATTTCAATACGGATCCCATTTCTCCAGTCGGCTTCCTGACGAAGGGTCGAGAGGACAATAGGACATTAACCAGCCAAAATTCATGGAAAATCAACAATGGAACAGTTCAGAAAGTAAGTTACCTTGCCTCACCCCAGTGGTTATAGTTAAAGCCACTGTACATATTAAGAAATGGATTATTTTTTTAAAAAAGAAAAGAAGCTGGATTCAGCCCACTTCAACATCAGTGGTTCCAAATGGAAGGAGTTCAATTATTTTAAACATTTCTATCTCTCAGCTCCATCAAAGAATTCATGGCTCTTCTCCTCCCTGCTTTATCTTCCAAGACATCAGACAAAGAAGGTACTATCAACCCCAGGCAGTTCCATAGGCTTTATGGATCAGTGGGGATCAGAATGTGTGAACCCTCCAGCCCAAGTTCCGGGTCAATATTCTAAAAGGAGCATCAGTCTGACTGCGGGTCACATTTCGTTGCCGTGGAAGTTGCTCCAAGTCACCCACCTTTTCGGGAGAAAAAACTCGGAAGCCTTAACGAAGAAAATGCCATAGAAACCCTTCGGCGGTGACGTGATCCCGCTCGCCTGTTTCAAGTTACGTATCCAATTCATTTTGCACAGGATTAATTCTGCTTCCCCACGGCGAGAGCTGCAGCTGTCTCGTTCCACTTTTCTGTCTCCTCTCCAGGCGGAATCTCATTATGGAACTGCGTGTCGCTGCTCTGCCATGGGCTCTGGAGGTCAACACAAATACGGGCCCGCAGCTGCTACAGTTCTGGCTTTTATCCTTAAGACGGTCAAGTTGGCCAGTTCAGGTTCATAAGAATGTTCCAGATATTAAGTATTTGGCTCTTCCCCCTTCAGCTGCGGTACGTGAGAAGCTTTTGCAGCCGATAGTGCTGGCCTCGCTTTGGGGTTGTGTGTGAGGGCCCAGCGAATTGACCGTGAAGCCTTCAGATCCCCTGCCTTTCTTTTACCTTGGGCTTAACCATTGAGCTCGGCCACCCTCCAAAGTTTCTTGCCCACGTCCCTCTCAAAAAATCAGCTTGGCCTGAAAGGGGCAGCACTGGCAGAGAGAAAGGATAAGCCTAGAGGCCACCCTTCAGCGCTTGCCACATGAACAGGCAGACTAAGATATGTTGTTGTTTAGTCGTTAAGTCGTGTCCGACTCTTTGTGACCCCATGGACCAGAGCACGTCAGGCCCTCCTGTCTTCCACTGCCTCCTGGAGTTGGGTCAAATTCGTGTTGGTTGCTTCGATGATGCTGTCCAACCATCTCGTCCTCTGACATCCCTTTCTCCTCTTGCCTTCACGCCAGTTGGTCAGTTTGTGCCAGTTCGTTTAGCAGTCGGACAGGTGTTTTTGCTGCTTCAAAGCCCTGCCTCCTCTGGAAGGTGTCCACTTAGAGGCAGCAGCCTGGCTTCCTTGTCCTGCCTCCTCTGGGGATGGCTTCTGAGTGGGCACCTGCTGGGGGAGGCAGGGATCTGAAGTGTCAAAATCTGTTCAGCTGCTAAACGAACTGGTACAAACTGACAAAACTGGCGGTTTGGGCCCATCACTAAGTGGTATATGTTTCCCCGTGATGTTCTCAGGCTTTTAGATGCAAACTGCAGGTGGCTTGAACACGATGGGGCAAGGTGCCAAAGGTAAAATATAATTTGGAACAAGGCTTCACACCCTCTGCTAGAATGCACATATATGTGGAGGTGGGTGGGTGTAGACTAATGAGATCAACGGCTGGTCCATTTCTGATCAGGGAGCAGTAGCCTTGGTGGACAGGGCTGGATCTTCTTGTCCCCACCCCATGGCTACAAAGGCCTATGTGGCTACAGGACTCTGAGATGTACCATTTCAACAGAAAGGCAAGGACATCGACTGTTGTTACTATAAAAACATCAGAGCCTTATTGGGCTCTAAAGAGTAGCACATTTGATTGGGCATAACTGAAAGCAGCAACTGCCGTCTTTGCAAATCTGTTGCAAATTTAATAGGAGATCCAGATTTACCTTCCTCCTTACTCTGAGGAGTTCTGAGGAAGACCAAAGTTCAGAGGAAGGCAACAAAGATGATCAGTGGACTGGAAACCAAGCCCTAGAAGGAAAGACTGAAGGAACTGAGCATGTTTAGCCTGGGTCAAAGAAGACTGAGGGGAGTTAAGAGAGCACTTTTCAAATACTTGAAAGGTAACCCTACAGTGGGACAGGATCTGTTCTGGATCATCCCGTAGTGCAGGAGACATAATAATGGGCTCAAGCTGCAGCAAGCCAGATTTGGGCTGAATATCCGAAAAAATGTCTCAGCTGTTAGAGCAGTATGACGATGGAGCTAATTACCCCCAGGCGGTGGTGAGCGCTCCAATGCCGGAGGCATTCAAGAGAAAATTGGACAACTCTCTGTTAGATACATTTTGATTTGGATTCCTGCAATGAGCAGGGGGTTGGACTCAATGGCCTTAAAGGCCCCTTCCAACTCAACGATTCTATGATCTTTGATACCTTGTTATCTTCCTAGGGGCAGGAAACAGATGTAAGTTCTCCCAGTGTCATTCCTGATGATGCTATGTTTGCTGGTAATGCAGTAGAAGGAAGGATGAAATTTAGAAGGGGGGGAAATCCTCCTACATCTGTAACAGTACATTCATGGCCTGGTTGTTCAACACAGTGAATAGAATAGCTTGTTGTTCAACACAGTGAATAGAAAATCTGGCCCCAGCATGAATGTAGATGATGTTTTGGAAAAATTTGGCTCCCCGAGTGTGTGAACGATGAAGGCGTTCATATGCCATGTAGCTATCATCTCCCTCTTCCTAAACAGCTCAGTTCGCCTGCCTATGAAATGTGCATTCTCCCCTCCTCCCACAAGTTCTAATTAAAAAAAAGAAAGAAAGACAAAAGCTGAAAGCTTGATGAAGGGGAGAATGGGTGGAGATTCATAGTGTTGATTACATGTTTGACTAATAAGTGAAAGGGCAGGAAGGGAGAATCCGGTTTGAATGCTGCTGTGGACAGTAAAAGGAGGGAGTGATCAATGCTTCTAAACACTTGTTGCCATTAATCCCTATTAACCTAAAGGCTGCACCATTCATTTGCAAACTGTTTTGCTTCCGGATGCTTTTTTTAAAGTTAAAAGCTGCATGGATGGGAGTAGTCCCTCGGATCCAGCTTCTCTCCTGGCCACTGCACGGGGTCTGTCCTTATTGAGCAGCTGTGAAGGCTTGCAATTCAACAGGGGTGCCACCATCCACCACCTGATCCTGCAGCGTCTCCCACTGCCTATTGGTCTACCAAGGAAGAAGGAAGAGGAGGAGCGGCATTTGTGTGCCTTGATCTGTCCTGCTTGGCCATGGTGTGGATTGGGTCCAGACGGAGAAACAAGTGACTGGGAAATAGCAAGGTCAGAGAAAAGGAGGAAAAGAAAGAGGAGATTCACTCAGGGAATAGACCTACTGAAAAAGGACAGAGTAATATTGGAGGCTGCTCATTCATAGGGTTGCCATAAGTTGGAACTGGCTTGATGGCATGGAGCAACAACAATTCCAGTCTCTTTTCTGTCTAAGGCCTGGGGGGGAAATGGTAAAAATATGAATTCTAGATATAAAAGCCAACCAGACTAAGTTGAGTATTAGAAATAGAGGAAGCCCCCTTGCACTGGTTCTGCCTAGTCCACCTTTATAATCTGCACTGGCAGCTCTAGGGCATCATCAAACAGTATTCCTGGCTGTATCTAGAGATCCATGGAGTTCACTGGTAGTTTTCTGCCGAGATATTAACCCAACATTTTAGTGCAATCATATAGGCATTTGTCCTGTGTTTTGGTCTGAGTTGTAAAGGTTTGCTTTTTTCCTGGAGACCATACAACGTACGTGCTATCATCAGCCAGCTTGTCCCTGATCGATGTTCACCTGAACCTTTTGAAGTCCTTGTCAATGCTTCTTTTACTTCTTTTTTATATGGGCAGGATAGCTCCATTTTGGTTGAGTTCCAGCATGTGTGATCACTGGGATCAAACCAAAGTAGATGGCTTAAGAAGTCCATTGCCTTGGATCATTTAGTATTTTTGAGAAATGGAAAGCTTCCTTCCTACTTGCCCGAAGAGGGGAACAGAGAGGAAGTTTTCCATTTCTTTTTAATTTTTGCTCACATATCAGTATTGCTTTGAAGAGATGTTTTTTTTAAAAAAACACACAATTAAAGATAAGTGGAAAATTTCCTTCCCCTCTGCAAGCAGGAAAGCAGGAAGGAAGCTTTCCACTTCTCAAGAGCAAGATCATTGAATAGGTTAAGCAAAGCACCGAGGAGGAGACAATACAGGAATTTCTTTATTTGTTTTTGTTTGGTGGTCCCTTTAAAAGGAGAGATGATTGGTCTCACTTGTTCTAAATAGGGTCACTTCTGCCAACAGAATACTTCGTCTCAAAATCTCCCTGTTCAGCATGATCTAGATTTAGTTAGCCTGGGATAATTGGGCTGTCTGGTCACATCCTCAATTGCTTTTTCCTTGGGAGCCTAGAGCCTGAATGCTCTTAAGACAAGACCTCCATTGAGATCATCTTTCTTCTTATTAGCCTTGTCAAATGCTCAGCATTATTTCATTGGGACCTGTAACATAGAGAATGCCTGCACTGGGGATGACCTTCAGGGCATGAGTCATAAGCTCAGTAACCTATCGCTCCCAGCAGCTATCGATGCTATTGAATTTTTATTAGATGAGTCTTTTTGCTAGCAGAACACTGAAGCTTTAGCTGACTTTAGTTCTTTAGTACAGTCCAATATATTCTTCATCTATTGGCTCACTGCTTCCATTCTTATCACACCCCTTTCCGTCCATGAACAGAAGAGGACACAGCACCCTTCCTCTATGCTTCATCCCAACAAGTCTGCTAATTGCTAAATTCTAATTTGAGCTTTCATGGACAAATCCAGTTCTTCAGACCCAATTACAATTGTGCAATTTGGAATGGATGATCTTGGATTTTGTCTCTAGCGACACATAATATGTCAAATGCAGACAACTGTGTTTTTATGACTGAAGAGAGGAGCAACTGAGAAGGACTACAGTGTTCCCCTTAACATGTGTGGACTCCACATGCTTTCAGGAGTGACAGAATAAAAGCTTCACGTCTGGGGTAGCTCTGTTTCGTGGTTCTGAACCAACCTCTGTTGGAATCCAGCCTTGACATTTGGTTGCTAGTAGATGGTCAAACTGTGGTTCGGGTGTAACAAACTGGGAGTGGAGCACAAGGTAAAAAAAATACCAGCCATGCTTGCTGGATGTTGGCCATCAGCAAAGAAGACAATTAATATCGATTTACATGCATATACTTAATGGGTTTTGAGAATCTTCCCCATGGGCGCCAAAGATGTATCCTGTGTTTACAACACTCTTCTCCATGTACTGACAAATCTTTGCCCCCTTGAGATCTTGAGCAAGCAAAATGTAAGGAAGCATTCTTCAAGAGAAAATGACAAGGTGGATTCAGTGCTGTGTTCCCATCTTTCTTGACATCCATAAATTAGCATTTCTCTTCCGGAGAGCTGATAAAACTCTTCCTTCAAGGTGTAAACCTACATCCGAGACAGAATGAAGGCCATTTCTTTAGCTCTGCTACCCCATCACTTGATTTCAACACCCTTGCTTTGGTTAGAAGTTTGCTTCAGTTGGGTGAAACTTCCCTGCTTGAAATGGTTTTGGGGCTTTAGTAATCTGGATACGAGCCCCAAACATTTAGTGTGGGGTTCAGATCAAAATCCTGTTCCTTAAGGATAGTAATAAGTGGAAAGAAATGTGGTGATCCTGTTGGTTTTGCCGGGGGGGGGGGGACTTTGTCTGTATTCCACCATTGGTGTACAGTGTAGGGAGAGATGGGGGAGAATTTCCTAGCTGTGGAATGGTCTTCTCTTGACTGCTTTATCACGGCCACCACGTTGTTGTTATGTGCCATCGGGTCACCTTGGACTCACGAATGAGCCTCTGAATGAGCAGCCCTCTCCTCAGTAGCCTTGCTCAGCTCTTTTAAACCCAACCCTGTGGCTTCCTTTTGAGAAACAATCCATTTCTTATTTGGTCTTCCTCTTTTCCTGTTGCCTCCCACCTTTCCCAGCATCGTTGCCTTTTCCAGAGAATTCTGCCTTCTCATGATGTGCCCAAAACGGGACAACCTCAGCTTCATCGTTTTTTGTCCCAGAGAAAGTTCAAGCTTGGTTTGATCTAGGAACCACTTGTTTATCTTCCCGACAGTTGAGGGGCTCTGCAAAGCTCACCTCCAGCACCGTATTTCAAGCAAATCATTTCTTTTCTTTGTCAGCTTTCTTCATTGTCCAACATTCACATCCATTTTTGGATTTTCTCTCTCTTTTCACCCAAACCAGCCTTCAGAGCGATTACCAGGGATGTTGGCAAGTCTTTGGGTTTGAGTCCCAATTCTGTGTCCAAGTCTTTGGTACCAAGTCCCAAGTCCCAAGTCCAAGTCTTTGGTACCAAGTCCCAAGTCCAAGTCTTTGGTACCAAGTCCCAAGTCCCAAGTCCAAGTCTTTGGTACCAAGTCCCAAGTCCAAGTCTTTGGTACCAAGTCCCAAGTCCCAAGTCCAAGTCTTTGGTACCAAGTCCCAAGTCCCAAGTCTTTGGTACCAAGTCCCAAGTCAAAGTTTTTGCTACCAAGTCCAAGTCTTTGGTACCAAGTCCCAAGTCCCTATTAAAAACAAGCTCCCCACCCCCAGGAAAACAAAATGGAGGGGGTAGGTTGGTTTACTTTACTTTTTACTTTACTTTATTTAGACTTATACCCCGCCCATCTAGACAAAGTCTACTAATTGGTGGTAGCATTTTAGCTCATCAAAGCATTTTGCATCAGTTAATTGACAAAACACTGTCCATGTGTACAGCCTTAAGCTCCCTCCTTGAACAGGGCTCGTATAAATGAGACCTAAATGAAGAGGCAGAGAGAGATAGCTCAATAAATAAGCCAACACACTTGTGCTTACTGATTTCGTTCCTCTAAGCTGCAGAAGCCAACTCATGGACGTAATCAGATTCCTGTGACAAACCCAGACCTACTGGGATCTGCCACACGTTAACTAAGCTGCCACCAACCATTCCCTGTAAGAAGTCACACAGACCAGGGATGGATTTTCAAACAATAAAAGAATAAGGTTTATTTTAAATACAAACAGGGTAAATAAAACAATTAGGTGAATAACATAAAGGAACGTGGCTTATTCTCACTCATACAAGCATACAGTTTGGTTCACCCAGAACCTTAACTTAAAGCCCAGACCCTGAACCTATCAGTTCTGGCTAACCAACAGACACCTGAACCTATCAGGTTGGTACTCTGACACACAGTAGTACCCTGTCTGACACACAGACTCCCACACCAGCTTCTTCTTCCCAGCTGCTGCTTCTTCACATCCCAGCGTCTCCTCCACCACACAGGCTTCACATATATATACAGTACAGCCCCTCCTCCTGATGTCCCGCCTTCCACTCCCCATAGGATGGAACTTTCCCTCCAAACCCATGACAGACAGGTAACATCAGTGCTGTATGTAACACCTCCCCTCTTTATAAGTTGTTTTGTAGGGGGAAAGCTAAGGTGCTTTTCACCAAAAAACAACCTGGATAAAACACACAACAACAGTTATACATACCATATCATACTTACTTATACTTACATTCTAAGTTAACCATAGCAATTAGGCATTTAAACATTTACCATATACATTACATCAATTTACCTTTATTCTTACAAACCAAATTCAAAAAATAGGTACATTTAACCTTTTGTCACCAATATATATACATAGTCCATGTTTCTTTCGCCGTCTTCATTCTTCAGGTCTTCTTGACAAGGCGTCAGCAACACAGTTCACTGACCCTCTGACCACCTTCACTTCAAAGTCATAGTCCTGTAGGTTTAAAGCCCACCTCATAAGTTTGCTATTGTGGGTTTTCATTGTCTTTAACCATTGCAGTGGTGAATGGTCAGTGCACAGAACAAAATGTCTTCCCCAGATGTAAGGCTTGGCCTTCTGGATCGCGTAGACTATGGCCAAACACTCCTTCTCCACGGTTGCCAAATGTCTCTCACCTTTTTGAAGTTTCCTACTCAGGTAGGACACTGGATGCTGGTCACCATTCTCATCCTCCTGGCAAAGAACTGCTCCTACCCCGCTGTTAGACGCATCGGTGTAGATGATGAACTCCCGGTCGAAGTCTGGAGCCCGCAGCACTGGATAGTTGATGAGCGCCTGCTTCAACCTCTGGAACGCCTCCTCACAGTCGCTGGCCCACGGGATGCGGTCATCAGCCTTCTTCCTCGTCAGATCGGTCAGCGGAGCCGCAATCTCGCTAAACCTCGGGATAAACTTTCTGTAGTAGCCCACCAACCCAAGAAATGATTTGACTTTCTTCTTGGTGTTGGGTCTAGGCCAATCACGAACTGCTTCTATTTTGGCCTCTAGGGGTTTTATCACTCCTCCCCCTACCATGTGACCCAAGTATTTTATTTCTGGGCTACCCAGCTGACACTTGCTGGCCTTTACTGTTAGCCCTGCTGCACTTAACCTCTGCAGCACTAACTCCAGGTGTATCAGGTGATCTTCCCAGGTATTACTGAAGATCCCTATGTCGTCAATGTAGGCCCCTGTAAAGTCACTGAGCCCTGCCAAGGTCTGGTCCATCAGCCTTTGGAATGTGGCTGGTGCATTTCTGAGACCAAAGCTCAGGACTCGAAACTCATAGAGACCAAAAGGGCTGCAAAAGGCAGTCTTTTCTTGATCCCTGGGATCAATTCTTAATTGCCAATATCCCTTTACCAGGTCCAATGATGAGATGAACCGACAACCCCCTATGGTTTCAATCAGGTTGTCTAGCCTGGGCATTGGGTAGGCATCAGGAGTGGTTACACGGTTTAATTTCCTGTAATCGACACAAAACCTAATGCTCCCATCAGGCTTGTCCACAAGGACTATCGGAGAGGACCAAGGACTAGAAGAGGGGACGATTATGTTCTCCCTCAGCATTTCGTCCAGCTCCTTCCGCACCTTGTCCCTGTAGGGTCCCGTTACTCGGTATGGGGATACTGCCTGCGGGGGTGCATCCCCTGTATGGATCCGATGCATCACTCCCTTCACTATCCCCGGCTTGTTGGAAAACACCTGTTGATATTTATTAAGCAGCATTTTTAGTTCTTGCTGCTGGTCTTGGGTGAGTGCAGGACTGATCTTTACCTCCTCTGGGTTGTATTTTACTTCCCCTCTACCCTCCCAGAAGGGTAATTCCGCTTCCTCACTCTCAGCTGCTTTTATAGCAAATAGAACCCTCTGTTCCCCTCTGTAGTAGGGTTTTAGTGCATTCACATGAACCACCCTCCTTGCTTGGTTCTCCTCCTGCTCTATTAGGTAGTTCAGGTCTGACATCTTGGAAATGACCCTATATGGTCCTGCCCATTTGAGCTGCAGTTTATTCTCTCTGCAGGGCCTAAGCCAAAGCACTTCCTCCCCTGGGTCAAAGTGTCTCTCTCTAGCTTTGTGGTCATACCATGTTTTCTGTCTGACCTTCTGAGCTTGCAGGTTTTCTGCTGCCAGCTCTAGATTTCTCCTTAGGTCATTCATCAAGGTGTCTATGTATGTCACAACGTCTTGTGGGTCATCCTGGGTGATCTGCTCCCAATTTTGTTTGATCAAATCAAGGGGCCCTTTCACCCCTAAGTGTGCAGCAAGCATGTCAGAGTGACCCCTTTGTAAGATCATGGGGCGACACTTTTCAGGTACCACCAGCTGACTTCTGATCCCATCTCCCCCTTTTGAGATATTCCTCAGGGTTTCTCTATATAAAATCCCCTTTTTCTCCAGGAATCTCACTGGGGTTTCAGGTGTTAGCTGGGCGTCAGTCACCTGTTCAAAACACTTTTGGAGAGTGGCGTCTGCCTTTTGCTCCTGTCCAAATCTGCTGTCTGTGGTTAAGGTTTCCACCACAGCTTCTGAACTCCCCTCTGCTACCGTCTCTGGCTCATCATTACCCCCCTGAACTGTCCCTGTGGTGGCTTGTGAGCGTGTAATCACTAGCACCCGGTTCACATGTTCAGCCAGGTCATTTCCCACGAGCACGGCTGCTGGCAGAGTCGATGAAATCGCTAGCCTCCAAACTCCCCTCCAGCCTTGAAAGTTGACAGGTACCTCTGCTACTGGCAGAGAGATTACCTGCCCCTCAATACCTGCCACCTTCATGCTCTCATTTGGGATTATAAACTCCCTAGGGATGATATCTGGATGGCACAGGGTTACCTGGGAACAAGTGTCCCGCAGCCCCCTATACTGACGGTCAAGTATTCCTACGTCCACCCCGGCTGTCTCAAACAACTGAGAATCTGTTTTTATCAGCAAGCAGCGCTTTACCTCCACAAGCGGACCATTTTCCTCAGCCTGCTCAGCATAGGTAGCTGTTCCAGACTGAGTAGCCATGGCAACAGGCTCCCTCTGTGACACTGAGCCTTGCTCTTTCTGGACACAGAACACAGCTTTTGGCTTGGTCCCACTAGAATTCTGAGGCACCATTCCTTTTAGCTGCTTCAATTTCTCACACTCTGAGATTAGATGACCCTTTCCCTGACAGAAATAGCATTTTCTGGTGTATTTTGATTCTCTCTCATCTTGTTTTGGTTTTCCCTCCAAAATCTGAGGTCTTTGTTTCATGTCTGAGGGCTTCCCTTCACCATGGGCCCCTCCCCCTTGCTGGCTTTTCCCTGGTCCCTGAGAGTACTTGCTGTAGGTTTCTTTGGGTTTACCCACAGACTTCCCCTCACCCAAGGGCTTTCTTATTTGGGAAATAAAATCTGCGATCTCTGCGGCTTGTGCCACAGATTTTGGTTTCCTTTCCCTCACCTGGAATTTCAATTCCCCATGCAGGACTGAATAGAACTGTTCCAGTGCTATCAAATCTTTAAGCTGTTCATAGGTCTCTGTCCCCTCCTGCGATAGCCATTTCTCAAGCAGCCTCACCAATTGGGCCCCCACTTGGGTAAAAGTCTGTTCCGGCTTCTTGGTTAGGGACCTGAATCTTTGTCTCAGCTGCTCTGCATTTATCCCATGTCTGGCAAACACCAGTTTTTTAAACTCTGCAAAATCTTTCATCAGTTCCTCAGGCATCTCGGCATAAACCTCAGCCAGGCTACCACTGATTAAAGATCGCATGATGGTCATCTTCTCAGTTTCCCTCACAGAGAAGTCCACAAACGCTCTTTCCACTAAGGAAAAGAACACCTCAGGACAATCTCCCTTGTGGTACACAGGGAATTTCTTCAGGTCAGCCTTAGACAGTTGGCCTCCCTCAGAATCCCTATTATTATTATTGTTCTGGTTCATCATTTCCAGTTTTCTTAATTCAAACGCCATTCTTTCTTTTTCCAGAGCAATCTTCTCTCTCTCTCTCTCTAGTTCAAATTGCCGTTGTTTCTCCCTTTCCCTTTGCTCCATTTCATATTGCCTTTCCCTTTCCTCCCTTCTTTCTCTCTCTAATCTTTCCTCAATTTCCCTCACCCTCAGTTCATGCTGTTGGGCTAGGAGTATTTTTCTGAGTTCTGGGTCTTGCTCTCCTGTGCTGTCACCTTGCACTGAGCCAAATTCCTCCTCAGAACCTTGGTCAATCTGGGGGTCTTTCACTTCACTCATTTCTGTTACTTGGCTTCGAGTCAAGGGCATAATCCCCCCTCAGAACAGGCTGCTTTAAAAGTCAAGCCTCAAAATAAAACGACCACTTTTTTCCTTCTTGCCTCAGAACCAGCTCTCCCTAGAGATTGCTGCTGTTCTTCAGCACTAAATTGCAACAGTATCGAGTCAGAGCCTACCCCCCTCTGCTGGGCCTCTCAGCTGGCAAGCTAGCTCACTGTTGCTACGCAGTTTTGCCTCAGCTTTTTCCCGCCAAAACTAGGCTGCCTCAGAGCACCTTAATCTAAGTCTCCCCAGTTGGCACGTTCTTCTACTAGCGCACCTCCCCGTGAGGTACACCTAGAAGATTACCTACGCGCCTCAGACTGTCCCTGACTAGACCCCCCTTGCTCTGGGCACACCTGCCAAGGCTTTGCTGGACCACTGGACAACTGGACCAGTCGTATCCCACACGCTGGACACCAATCAATGTGACAAACCCAGACCTACTGGGATCTGCCACACGTTAACTAAGCTGCCAGCAACCATTCCCTGTAAGAAGTCACACAGACCAGGGATGGATTTTCAAACAATAAAAGAATAAGGTTTATTTTAAATACAAACAGGGTAAATAAAACAATTAGGTGAATAACATAAAGGAACGTGGCTTATTCTCACTCATACAAGCATACAGTTTGGTTCACCCAGAACCTTAACTTAAAGCCCAGACCCTGAACCTATCAGTTCTGGCTAACCAACAGACACCTGAACCTATCAGGTTGGTACTCTGACACACAGTAGTACCCTGTCTGACACACAGACTCCCACACCAGCTTCTTCTTCCCAGCTGCTGCTTCTTCACATCCCAGCGTCTCCTCCACCACACAGGCTTCACATATATATACAGTACAGCCCCTCCTCCTGATGTCCCGCCTTCCACTCCCCATAGGATGGAACTTTCCCTCCAAACCCATGACAGACAGGTAACATCAGTGCTGTATGTAACAATTCCTAGTTTCATTTTAAGAAGCAAGCTAAAAATACTGAAGAGATTTAACAAGATCTAGCCTCTTTAGACCCGGGGAACTAAAATTTCCAACTCACTGTTTTTACTGCAGGGCCCAGCCTCATGTCGTTCGTGCTTTGTTTTTCCCTTCCTGGCTTTGCCAGAATCAAAAAACTGGATGGGGACAGTGTATTTTTCCTGGGACAAATCCTTTGTGTTGATCTTGGGGAAGTAATGAGAAGAGGAGGAGAGAGGTTCCTTTAGAAAGACAATATTAGAAAATGTTACATGATAAGCCATGAGTGACAGAGTGAAGCCATAGAACGTAGGGTGCACGTCATAACATAAGACAGATTTTATGAATGAAACCAAGGTTTGAGCACCCTCTGTGAGATTGTTTTTTCCCCCAACACTGGAAATCACAGAAGCTTCTTGAGGAATGCTGTTAGGAAGGGTGCACACACACACCCATCTAGCCTAGTGCTTACCTCAGATCGTGGTGGTTTTAGCATTTAAAAGGATGGTTAAGGCTGCTGGGGTTGGAAATTTTGGCCCAGATCTATGAGATGTGCCCATTCTTTAAATGTTCTTTGTAATAAAAAATTGAAAAGAAACTGAAAAAGGAAGCAAGAAACAGTATTACAGAAGCCAGGTGGGCATCAGCCATGTTGTCAGTCTACAATAACGGGCCAAGTGTGTGTGGTCCATGAGGTGCTGGACAGCAAGACAGGAGAAACCCCTCTTCCGTGTCAAGCAGGCTTCTGCTGTTGATGGTACCTTCAGAAAGACCTTTCCTACTCAATGGTATCAGGCCTATGTTTGCCAACAAAGTTGTGCCAAATGTGTGTGTGTGTGTGTGTGTGTGTGTGTGTGTGTGTGAGAGAGAGAGAGAGAGAGAGAGAGAGAGAGGGAGAGAGAGAGAGGGAGAGAGAGAGAGAGCAGCAACTTCTTTGTTCCTGTCTCAGAACATGTGATGGGCAGTCTTTGAACTTCAGTGCGAGAATCTTCCAATTCGTTGACGCTAATCAACCACTGATGTACTTCCCCTCCCCCTTCTTCTTTGTTTCTTTCTTGGAGTCCTTGCTGCCATCTGTCTCATCCATATTCATAAATCTGATAGCTTCACACTCTCAAAAATTGAATTGCCTCATTTCACAACCTTAGCTAGAGAGGCTGTACAGTACTGTTTGATTCGAACGCAGCTGATAAGACACCTTGGGCATTCCGGTGGCTTTTGATTTCAAATAATGTTAACATCCACCCTTTGACAACCTCCATCATCGTGGGGTGATAATCAAATGGCAGTTTTCTTATTAGATGTCTCAAGTCTCAAGAGGTCAACATGCAATCAAGCTGCAGTAGCACCAAAATCCAGAAAAAGCGATGGCTGATTCTCTCTCTCTCTCTGTCTGACCCATTCTAGTCATGAAATTGGCTTCTAAAATCTAGCATTCATGAGGGGACAAAAATGGATAGAAAGAACATTTTTAGATGCTTAAAATAGCCTCCTTCCAGGTCTACTGTTCTTCATCACAAGATATTTTGGAAATACGGGCAGAAGCTGTGTGTGAGTCTTACTGGCCTGAGTGGGGTCACTGGATGCTAATTTCTCCATTGCTTGTTCATAAACTACACCAGTGATTGCAACAAAACAGGGTCTATTAAAAGGGATTTGGGGAAAACATGCACACTAACTGTGACAAGTCTTGGACTAGTTTCCTTCACTGTTTGGGGTTCAGAATCCAAGTCTGCCAGGCTCCCGTTCTCTTCCCCTCTGGTTCCCTTCATTGAGGGAAGGGATAACCCTGGGTCCTTCACTTGGCACGCCCCTTTGGGCTTAAAACATGGGCATCATAAGAGGGATGGATGGTATGCCCACAGGAAAGTCAGTGGCAGCAAAACTCTCTTCCCCTGGTCCCACCTCTAGCTGCTGACTCCTCTCTTTGGTGGGCTCACTGATATTGCCTCTGTCAACATCCTAGTTGGGTTGCTGATGGCTCAGCAAGTCCTGGCTGTTCCTTGTGGTGCCCTCACTCCCATCACTTGTGCTCTCCCAGGCTTTGGTGGCACCCAGAGATTTGGGTGCCTATCGACCTCATCCTGGGAGAGCCTCAACTGTATGATCACCCTTGTCCAAGTGTCCTCTTTTTAAATATATTCCCAATGGCCTGATGGGAGAAGTTCCTCAAAAAGTTCTACTTCTATTTAGTAGCTTCCCATGGGCTCCTCCAGAGTCTTCCCCCAAGAGCTTTCCTCCACCACCACCTCCTCTGTCAGGAAGCAGGCCCCCAGTTTGAACACCCTGCTCCACCATCATCCCGTACCTCTTTCTCCTCTCCCTCCAACACCTCCCTTATACAATATTATTCAGATCCAGACACCCCTTGGCTGGTCTAGAGTCATTTCTCTAGACCTGGGCTTCCCAGGTTCTGTTTGGGTTCCCTCCTTGAGATATCCAGATTCTTGCAATCTGGGTTCCCCAGGTCTGGCATTGGCCAGACTCATCTCTCCAAAGTCTATAGGGGAGTTCACCCTTTGGAATTCAGTAGGTCCTGGAGCCAAGTGAGACAGCCCATTGGCATGGGTAGTCATGCCACTGGCCTCCTCCTCACACCAGTATTTGACTTAATGTTGCTCTTTGGATCTGCACAATCCCAATGTGCCCCCGGAGGAAGGGAACGACAAACCACTTCTGAGTATTCTATACCTTAAAATCCCTGAAAAGGGTTGCTATGACTTGATGGCACATGATTATTATAAAGTTATCACTCACTGAAAAGCTGGTTTGTTTTATTTTCAGAAATGTCTCCAGGGCCATGTCTGAGGGCTGCCTATAGACGTCAATGGAAAAAAAAAATCCATTGTAGAAAAAAAATCCTTCTGTCTGCAGGATGGAAGCAAGGGATTCACTGTGGGCGTTGGTCTGAACTGTTCAGGAGCTTCTCCAAGGGGCTGAACTGCATCCCCCAAAAGAGGTTCAGAACCTTGGATAGCTCCTGTAAAGTGTAGACTAAAATCTGGAGTGGATTAATTGCCCCCATGAAACAGGAGTCACAAGCCTCCACGTGTAGCCCTTCCCCTATGTTTTATCAGTGGGCCCTTCCACCCTGTTCTTCCCACCAAACTGTCAGCATTGAATTGTTGTTTACAAAAAAATTGACAACCCCTAGAGCATATGGTATTATCTAGGCCCTAGGAACACCCTTTCTGGACTTGTGTACACAGCTGTCTGGCTGCATGTACAAACCGCACTTTGTGCCATCTGATCCTAAGTAAACAAGGCAATTAAACCTTCCTTACCCTTTTGAAGATCATTTCTGTGGCTTTCTCTTTTTCATCTGGTGCAATGAGTGGGCAACCCAACACGCCCCATTTCATTTGTTTCTGAATCAGAAAACCTGTCTTTGTCAACATCCCCTTGAATAAAAGGGACTGGCTTCTTTCTGTTAAAAAACAAAGAAAACCCAAATGTTGTTTCTTTCTCTAATTTTTTCTCTCTCCTTCTCATGCCGAAGTTGTCACTTTGACCATTTGGAGAGCGGAGGGTCTGGATTTCCCTCGCCACTCATCTTACAAGTGCTGCAGAAGTCAGGTTGAATTTCAGTGCTCCGGGAACGGATAGGAAACGACAAAGCTGGACATCTGAGTGATAGTAATGCAGCTGGGTGGGTGATTAACAAACAAAGGGAAAGGATCCTCGGATACATTTTTGAAAGCAGTTGTTTCACCTGTTGGGGGATATTAGGATATGCCGCCTGCTTTTTTCCCTTTGGCTATTTTGCTGTATTTTCAGCACATTTTGGGTGTTTCTGTTCATAAGACAATTTGTTTCTAATTAGCAGCAGCAGCAGCAGCAGCAACAACAACAACAACAACACACACACACACACACACACACACACACGATCCCAGGCTGGGTCAGATCAATGGCCTGTTCACTACTGCTTTTCTTTTCTTTTTCAATAATAAAACCAACACCTCATTAGAGATTTATCCTTCCGTGTTTGCTGAGCTGAATGTCAAAACATTAGAAGTACAGGCAGGACCTGCAAGCAAATGGTTCAAATCGTCAGCCAGCCACACCCTTTTCTAAAATTACCCCATCCCACTCCACGGTGCTCCAGATGGCCCATAGTTATTTATTTGATTTATTTGAAATTTTTTTACCCTACTTTTCTCCTGAAAGGCGGTTTGCGTCATTGAAAGATAACAGTAAAGCTAATAACAGGGAGTATATGAATACCGACTAAGATCAAACAAATACCATCCTTAAAAATATATGGGATACCAAAACATAGTCAAAGTAGTAGGGCATAAGAATCCATTTAAGAACCCTACTAAGATAGCAAGTCACTCAAGGAAAGCTTGCTTGAAGAAAGACCTTTGCTTGCTTGCAGAAGGACAGCAAAGATGGGGCCAGCCTGGCCTCCAGTGGGAGGGAGTTCCAAAGTCTCTGGGAGCAGCAATAATGCGTAAGCAATGGCCCATGTCCACATACGTGGTCCTCACTTGGTCTTCTGCCCTATGGAGATTATGATGGCCAGTTGGCCATACCCTGAAAGCCTCATTCTGGAATCTCTGTGGGGAAGGAGTATAAGCTGTCTTTCATTCCTCCCCTTGCTTTCAGACGTGGAGGTTTTGTGGATCGCGCCCCTCTGGCCTATGTGGGAGAATAGTCCTGGCGAGGCAAGTAAGGCTGAGAAAGCTTCGTGTCAAGAAGCGCCTCCTGGTCTTCCCCAATTCACACTGACCGTTGGCTGGCGATGCTTTTCGGGGAGGCTGTTGGATACAGATGGAGCAGGAAGACACTGTCACAGGGAGGTCTCGGTGGGATTCTGCACCCGGCATAACAACCTCGTTCCCTCCTGCCACATCCTGACATCCCCCCCTCCATTCCCTGTTCTTTTATGCTGTGCACCCTTTGCAGCCATCACTGCCCGTCACCATGGCAACGTGATAACTCTCCCCTTCGATCGAAGGAGATCCCCCTTTTTTTCTACTGACATTTCAAGGTTTCCTCCCCCACCGACTTGTTGGGGGTGGGGGAGAGTGTAGCAGCTGAGCCTTGAATGCCAATGAGGGATGCACCCTTGGGCGTGGATGTGCAGGAAGGCTGTGTGTGTGTGTGTGTGTGTGTGTGTGTGTGTGTGTGTGTGTGTGAAGTGAAACATTGCTCAAGGGTTTTTTGCAGTAATAACTCAGCAAGCTCTGGGGTGGTGGTCTGGAAATCCCCACCTCGTAACTAGTCCATCCAGACGGCACCACTTTCCCCCTGCTGGTCCAGGAACCTGCGTCTAATTGCATTTTATAATTGCATTTAATCATTTAATGCGGGGCCCTGCCTTTGGGTGCAGCTCGGCCTTCCGTGTGCGTACTGGCGTGCAAGTAGAGGTTGAAGGAGGAGGGCTATTATTTTTCGTTGTTGTTTAGTTGTTAAGTCACGTCCGACTCTTCGTGACCCCATTATTTTTATTTGCACCCAAATGTTATCATTAACGCTGCTTGGCAGAGCTGTAGAGACTCGGCCTGGGGAGAATCTCGCCCACTTCGTGTGTTGGGGGCTTGCTGAACATGCTTTTCATGGTGATAAGAGCACGTCCCCTTCTGTCCCCTCCAAAAATCTTCATTTTGTGCCCAGCTTTGATCTCTGCATTTCCCCCTACCTAAAGAGCACACCCCGTGAGTCACAGAAGGGGGTTTCCTGCTTCATCTCTTCTCCTTCACAATGTTTTTTCTTTTCTTCCTTTCTTTGTGTAGTGGGAAAATCTGTCACTTCCCGTGACACTGAAAAGCTTTTTTTGCAAGAAGTGGGGAGCGTTGTGAATCCTCCTCCAAGATATGAAGTAGAGGAAGGGGGAGGCTGTTTTATTCATGGCCGGCTCTAACCTAAGGCAAAGTGGACTGGCTGCTCTTAGCAACCCATCTGAAATATATTCTTGGAGGCTTTCACATCTCAAAGGCTTTTACATTTCAACACCCATCTGAAATAGCTAGTTCTTTCATTCATCATGGTTGTATTTTTGCCGTTGGGGTGGTGGGTGGCAGAAAGTCGGGGAAATGCCATGGCGGGTTTTGTCTGTTTGCCTCCTGTTCTACGGTGACATGGCCAGCCTTGTGGATTTTGCACTATGAGGTGGGGAATGGGCCCCGTTTGCTGCTCTGCCTCAGGTGTGCACCTTGACAGGCCCAGAGAGGCGGGCAAATGGCTTTCGTCCAAATGATATGGAAAACTTCCTTCATTCTTCCTAATGCTGGGTGGATGTGATAGGTATTGTATTCCACAACACCTGAGGGCCCCAGATGCCTACCTTGGTTAAGTATTCACTGGCAGCAAGTCTTCTGTAGAGGTCTTTCTCATCCGAGAACCACTGAACGGGAAGGGACCCTCTGGAGCATCACGTCCAGTGGGGGAATTGAACTTCCAACCGCTGGTTCCGTAGCTAGAGATCAAAACCACGGAGCTATCCAACTGCACTCTCCCCACTTCCTTTTCTCCCCTCCCCTCTCTTTCTCTGTCCTCACACTTACAGACCCACAGACTTTATGAGACCCCAGGAAAGGGATAAGCCTGAAATCAGGCTGAGTCTGACATGGGATCCTGCCCAGTACTGAATTCACCTTGATAGTCACAGTTTGACCATCCTTGAGGGAGTGACTTCAAGGGACACCCATGTCCTGGGAATTGCTGGCATCTCCCACCTGTTGCACCCCAAGGGAGCAGAAGTCCATGGAGGCAGACACTGCAGTGCTATGAAGCCAAATCAGAGAGTCGGAGCTGAGGGACAAGCTGATGAATCTCAGAGCACAAAGACTGTGGAAGACATGGGCTGTCACAGGCTCATTGGAGGACCCTCTTAACAAGTCCAAAGAAGTGGACCTTCCTTATGAGTGAAAAGGTATCTGTTTATCTTAGCGCAGGGCTGCTCACTCACAAAAGCTATTCTTTGTAATTTGCTCTTCTTGGGAGGTCAGCTCAGGCTTCCACTGCAAATCTGTTGGCTCCAGAAAGCTGCTTTGAAGGGACTGCGTGCCTGGAGGGAAAGTGTTATAATGACAGGAAATGTGCATTTCCCATCACATGTGGTCTGCTCCTTATACTAGCAAACGAACATATAGTCTGAAAGAAAGCAGACGTTTCAGGACCCTGGACAGATCCCTGGGAGGTGACCCTAACTTGAATAGGACTTTAGTGTCTCTTGAGATGATGGAAACATTAAAAGAGATACTATAAGGGGGATCTGGGATCTTTCTTATGGCCAACATGGTCATCCTGGTCTGGATTTCCCTGCTAGGCTCCCCCTGCCCCATACGGACTGAGGCACAGACAGCTTTAAAAGGGCAGCCCTTGGGTCTGGAGCTGAGTTCTCCATCATATTCCACCTGGTTCCCTCTTTGGGTTTTTGAGCACAACAATGGCCAGATGTGACTCTTCAAGGTTTCCGCATTTTTCCAAAACATAGGAATTTTTTACTTTTTGGAGCTGAAGCTCCCCAGCCAGCATGACCTGCCATCCTTCCCTTTCTCATTGCTTCCCTTTTCTCTTTTTCTGTTGGGTTTTTTACAACCTCACATGCTGCCTTTAGTAGATTTAGTTGGGAGTGGCCTTTCTGGGCTGAGCCGACTGTCAGTTTATGCAGCACTGGCCAATCGTTCCTTACCTGCTTCTGAGTTCCGAAAGAGCCCTGCCTCTCTGCTCAGTGCTTTCCCCCTCTCTAGCCTCTGTGGAAGTCTGTTGTTGGACACAGTCACATTTGTCCCTTTGCTGTTTGATCCGATCAATCGTAAGTAATGAAACTTTTTAGTCTTTATGCTACTAATATTTCAGAGTCAGTTATTGAGACTGTAAGTGCCAGTGAATGAGAAAAGGAGTGGACTATTTTGGAGAACATAAAGCTATTCTGCTCTGTAAATCCCTGAATTGTTGCTCTACAGCTAAAGAAATTTAACCAAAAATTCTAAACTCTGCAACATTTCCCCCTCTCACTGACTCATTGTGCCATTCCTTCTCCTTTACTTTCCCTCTCTTCTCCCATTTCCTCCCTCCATTACATTTTTGTCCTTTTTTACTGCCGCCATTTTCTCTGCTTGTGGGTCCAATGCACTTCTCTCTCCCTCCTTCCCCCCTTTCTGCCACCCCCTTTTATTTCTCTCCCTGCGACAATTTACTCCTTCTTTGCTACCCCTTTCAGAAGTGAAAAAATATGCAGGACATCCTGGCCAGACTATTTTTGGACCTGGAGTCTAAAAAAGAGTCACTTTTACGGTTCCTGCTTGTGTCAGCTTTGGGCTGTTCTGTGTGCAAAGCATATGGTGTCCTACTAGCTTATAGTGTTTCCCATTTATTCTGGACACTGCCAGGAAATTCTTTCTGCCATTTCCCTTTTTGAGCTCCTATGCTTCAGAGCATCTGCAGAGTTTATCATCATTTTCTCTGGGTGCCTCTCTGCACGGGATTCCCACTCCCAGAAAGTATTATTATATAAGCACAGGAGATTATTATTATTTTTTTTTTAAAAAACCTCTTTCCCATCCTGGCTTTGCCACCGAACATCCTTTCCAGGAAAAGGCAGGCCCCCCCGGCGCCCAGCGCGCAGGATCTAGCTGGCTGGCAATTTTATATCTCTTCGGCTTCCCATCTTCTTCTCAATCATAATCAAACTATAATCAAGAGGAGTGATTGGCTGCCCTCATCTGAAATTCTGGGAACTGAAGAAGAAGCAGCACAAGCTGCGACTGTGTTGCTCCAGAGGCTGATGAATAAATGAAATAATCGTCTCATGCAAGGGCACTGATGGGAAGTGGCTGATTAAAAACAACAATGACATTTTAACAGCACGGTAGCTAATATGGGGGGTGTCTCTTTTTCTCCTACCGTCCCCCACTCACCCACTTAAATGCACACCCAGATCTGGGGTGGGTTTGTTCACCCTTTAATATATTGGGGGGGCAAATGATGGGTGCCATTTGTTAAGGTAAGCATTAAATGACTGGTATTTAAAACCCAATATCAAGGGAAGTATTTGAAACCAAGGCAACCGAAACAGTATCGAGGGTTGCAAACAGCCAAGAAACTGGCATCCGTTCACTTTAAGGATCTCTCCTTTTATTTTATTTTTTATAGTTACACGTTTGTACGACACATAATCTAGGTCTATTTTAAGGGTGTGGGAAAATGTTGGCATTCACCGGTCACAGATCTTAGGATCTTAGGAATCTAGTGGGAAATGCCACTCCCATGACCTCAGGTTGTGTGTGAGAGTCTGGATAGCTTAGTGAGTTACGTGTCTGGTTGTGGAGCCAGAGGTTGGGAGTTCAAGAACATCCAGCCTGGGCAACCTTGAGCAAGCTGCACACAGTCCCAGGGCGCCCCCTGGAGAAGGGAATGGGAAAACACTTAAGATTGTTCTTTACCTGGAAAACCCTGGAAAGGGTCAGAAACAGCTTGACAGCAAGCAGTGATGACGACGATATGTTAGAACAATTCCGGGAGCCAAATGTGGCTCTTATGGACCCAGTCTAGGCCAACCCCAGCCCCTCATTACAATTATATGTTTTTTTTCTTGTCCAAAGCAGAACGGGCCAACCGTTTCCTTGTAACTGTGAAAGGGATGAAATGCACACCCCAATCCTCCACCCTCCCATGAAATAAAAGCCATGCACTTTGCTAGAGAGGAGATTTGTCGCTTCTAGTGCCTTCTTGTAGATGGAATTCTCAACTTCTCACACACACCCCTCCAGGACTGAGGAAGGCACAAGGCAGAGACCATATTTATTTATTTATTTATTTATTTATTTATTTATTTATTTATTTATTTATTTATTTATTTATTTATTTATTTATTTATTTATCTATCTATCTATCTATCTATCTATCTATCTATCTATCTATCTATCTATCTATCTATCTGTCTGTCTGTCTGTCTGTCTGTCTGTCTGTCTGTCTGTCTGTCTGTCTGTCTGTTTGTTTGTTTGTATTTATATTCCGCCTATCTGGTCAAACGGCCACTCTAGGCGGCTATCTGTCTCACAGCCTATATGGCTCCTCTGTGTATTAAAAAGCCCACAAATGGTGAAGACTTTGTATACTGGCAAGAATGCCCTCCCCCCCCCAAAAAAATCTAGACGTGACATTCTTTAGTGGCAGGCTTACAGTTTGATAGTGACAATGTGAAAGGAAGGAGTGAGGAGGGACGAAGAAGAAGAAGAAGAAGAAGAAGAAGAAGAAGAAGAAGAAGAAGAAGAAGAAGAAGAAGAAGAAGAAGAAGAAGAAGACGACGACGACGACGACGACGACGATGATGATGATGATGATGATGATGATGATGATGGTGGTGGTGGTGGTGGTGGTGGTGGTGATGATAATGATGATGATGATGATGATAATAATAACAGAAGAAGAAGAAGAACATGATGATGATGGTGATGATGATGATAATAATAATAATAGAAGTAGAAGAAGAAGAAGAAGAAGAAGAAGAAGAAGAAGAAGAAGAAGAAGAAGAAGAAGAAGAAGAAGAAGAAGAGTCTACCTTTGGCCCTTCTGTTGTTTCTGGGGATCAGCTTCCCAGGAGCCCTTAGCACCTCTGACCAATGGATAGGGACAGAATGTGCGATTCCCATAGCTCTTTCATATATAAAATTATGCAGATCTGATTGAACAAAAAAAAAACCTCACGTAATTAAAGGAGAACCATGCTGATACTTGTTTGACAATGCATGATCTTAATATCTCAAGATGTGGGGAAGGTACCTCTTGCCTCCCCCCGCTTCCCTCTCCATCTGTAGGCCTACCAATTGTTGTGAAGGGATGTGCAGGGTTACTGGCGGGTTAATGCGCCGAGTTATTCCCCTCATTATTTGCTCTGCCAGCAAAGATAAAACGCTCGAGTTCAATCAATGGGAAACATTCTTCTATCTTCAAAATTCAAGCATATATCAAAGTCAAACAATATTTGAAATAACGAGCTCTTCAAAGCGGGAACAATTTGGATTTGCATATGTTCTTTGCTGGCGCGCAGGGGTAAGAGAGCAATCAATGCCCGTTTTGTTTCTGGGGAAAGAGCCCAGGCACATCTGAAATCATTTCATCGCACCAGGATAAACAACGGTGGACAAGCAGGGAGAGGTTGGCTTTTAAATTTTTTTAAAAAAATGTTTTATTTTTTTTTTGTGGCTGCTGACTCTCCTCTTTCGTCAATGGGTACCTTCCATTGTTCAGGGGAAGATGGGCTGTTTTTCATATGGAAATGGCGCCCCTCATGCTCAGACAAATGGCTTGTGGTGAGTAGTGAGTTCTCTTGTGATCTAGTCTTAAATAGCAGCGTTTTGCACACCTCTGCAACTCTGGCCAGTGTCTGGGCTCCTGTGCCTCTCCAGGTAGGAAAAGCATCCTCTTGAAATGAAGAAGGAAACTCCTACTTGATTTTGGATGTGTTATCAGAAGGACAGCCTCCTCCCTCCTCTTCCCCTTCCTTAAAATTGCAGTGATCAGAGGTTCTGCCATCTTTTATTTAAGGAGCCATCACACCAGTCCTTCCTTATTTCATCATCCTAGAATGGCAGAGCTGGAAGGGACCCTACGGATCATCGAGTCCAACCCCTGTCAAGGAGGCACAGCGGGGAATCGAACCCCTGACCTCTGGCTCCACTGAGTGGGCAAACCACTGGGCTACCCAGCAGTTCCTTAAACTTATTTGCACGGTTAGCAACCAATATTCTCCTGCGCAAGGGATGGCTGCTTGGCCTTGAGTATGGAATGTTGGCCATAGAAATGAATGTTAACTCAATCAATGACATCAAAGGTGTATTAATTGGAGACCATTTTGCCAGCCATAGGCACTCTGGCTCAGAAAGAAATTGGTCTAAAATCTACTTATGTGAAAAGATGAAAGAAAGTGTGAGATCAAGAGAGAGAGAGAGAGAGAGAGAGAAAGAAGAAATTATGGTTCACACCCCTTCCTGTTACACCAGTATGACCACCCATTGGTAGGGAAGGTGGTTGGGTATGTGAATTTAAAGCTGAGGACAGGCCAGCTGGGCCAAGTAAATTAGTGCTCGGATCCTGACCAGCAATTCAACCCTTTTCTGACATGGTGGATCGGGGCCTGGTTTCAGTCTGACCTCTGCAGGAGGTATCCAAGTTGTCGGACTTCTTTTATGAAGAGAAGCCATTATTTCTTGGAGGATTTAAAAACACTGGAAGAGGTTTTCTACCCTGTGAAACCAGCCACCAGCCACTGGGGCCAAGACGTTAACGACAACAAGATAATATCCTTCTGGTTCCATGTATAACTGTTTGACCATTGAGTCTTGGCTTCTACCCGGAAATGCTACAGGAAGTTTTTAACTGCTGGAAATTGTTCCCAGCCTGTGACATTGTCACCCTTCTGCAGACATATGTTATGTAACAGGATTTCAGAGAGGGGGGGAGAGGGAGAGAGGGAGAGAGGGAGAGAGGAGGTAACCAGGTATTATTAGAAATTAAAGAAAAAGAATATTTTTCAAGACAGTCCAGAATGTTCCTGAAAAACTGTGCATTGTTTTTCAGCTTGAACTGAACAAAAATGTAAGGAAAAAACAACACAAGAGCAAATTTGAAACAGCTTAAGGGAGCAACACCCATTTCTCTCTTCCTGGCTCTGACCATCAGTGATCAAAATGCAATTTAAAAAATCGTTTGGCGAGTACACAGATTATTTCCATCTGATAACGAAGGGAAATGAAAGCTCCAATGCTCTTATCTCCATTTGCCCACGGAAGGCAAGGAAATGAAATGTCCTATTTTCCACCCTGGCAGCCCAGCTGCGAGCGTGTAAACAAAAGTCAATAGAAGGTTTCATTTGATTACCGGCTTTGATCCATCAGTGCTGGGATCCTGATTTACTCTGAACACTGGCCAGATTGCTTTCATCTTCTAAAATATACAAGGCAAGAAGATGACCCAGGCAGATTTCCGGAAATAGGAATCTTCGCCCTCTCCGCCACCTCTTGGTGAGAATGCCATTTGCATGAGCCACACACACAGTGGGAGACAGGATGTTACAAGCTAAAAGAGGTGCCATCTCAATCAATCTGGTTC
Organism: Pogona vitticeps; assembly: GCF_051106095.1. Lineage (NCBI taxonomy): Eukaryota > Metazoa > Chordata > Lepidosauria > Squamata > Agamidae > Pogona > Pogona vitticeps. The sequence goes on along the minus strand of NC_135793.1, from coordinate 23,272,201 downwards.
AGATTTTTTTTAAACAAGTAGTGAGGATATACAGTAGGATCAATATCAGAAAAGTGATGTTCAATAACACTTAACGCCGTTTTCCTTAGAGTAATGGAAACACGGATTATGTCTGTTCATTCTGTGTCTCGCTTGCTGATCAGATTGTCAGTCGTAAGACTTATCAGTAAAGGTCAACATTGCCCAGGTTAATTTTTTGATAAAACGAGAATGCTTTAGCCAGCCTGAGCAAAACGCCATGTATTAACCCCAATACTTGAAAGGCCTTACAGCATGCTCAAAATGGTACATAGAGTTGGAAGGGACAAAATATATTCAAGCTTCCTGTCAGAAATGTGATGTTCCAGATGTTACCGGGCTTTTGAACCTCTGGCCTTATAACAGATCTCAAAGGAAATCTATGCAGCTATAGCAGATGTCTCTAGCACCGGAACACTCTCCACCTCCTGAGATACTTAGTTCCATTGTCGTACTGCTCTAGCAGTTAAGAAGTTTTTCCCTGATAGTCAGCTAAAATTTCACTTCCTGTATCTTGAGCCTGTTATTGTATGTCCTGCATTCTGGGATTATCCAGAACAGATCTTGCCTTTCCTCTGTATGATTACCTTTCAAGTATTTAAAACATGATCTCCTATCACCCCCCCCCCAGTCTTCTTTTCTCAAGGATAAACATGCCAAATTCTTTCAATCTTTCCTCCTAGGGCTTGGTTTCCAGTCCCCTGATCATCCATGTTGCCCTCCTCTGAGCTTTCTCTAATTTGTTGGCATCCTTCTCAAAGTGTGGTGTCCAGAACTCCTCATGTGGACTACTGGTAGTTCCAGTCTAAAAACCAAATGTTTCTCACCTTTGTGTTCTTTTACCTTGGCTTTCACCTTCCTTTCCTACCTTCCTGACATTCCAACATGCTTTGTTTAGTGACTGTACACCAGAAAGTAAACACGGGCTGAATCTGTACTCTAATTGCTGAGATGTGACATTTTTAAAGGGAACTCCATTACTGGAAACATTTTAATAAGGGGGGCACATAATGCCTTCAATATACCCTACATCAAAGATGCAAAGGAACAAAGCTGCAGGGGAGGAAAGGTTCCCCCCCCTCCCCTTGATCAGTCTGCTAATTTGGGATTAAGGAACATTGTTACTATACAGTGCATTAAACTAGATTTTCTTTCCATGTGATTTCTGAGTACCAAGGGTTGGCTTGAGGAGATGATGAATAAGGTGGCAGTTTGTGTCGTGGATGTGTGTCTCTCAGCTTGCTTATCAAATTGAAGCCTGATATCACAGTGAATGCAAATGAAGTCGAATCCTCATAACATGAAATTAGCAAAGGTCCCCCCACTGATGAGAGAAGCGCTATTTTGGGCAGATTGTGTGGGCAAATCAATTCGGAGGTAGGGACTGGTGATGGGGGCCGCTTGAAATATAATTACCATGGAGATAACATTTGTATCTCATTTAGAAGTGGCTGGCCCGAGACATAATAACATGCTCTTTCTCTCTCTCTCTCTTTCTCTGCCTTTTGCTAGAATTTGATGGGTAGTTGATTCCCAAAAATGGGGAGAGGGAAGAGTTGTCTTCTTCACATAACTTTATGGTATTTGTAGACCTTCTGTGGGAAAGTTACTTTCTCAGATTACAACCAGAATCCTCCAGCTTCATAAGCCATGCTGGTGTGGTGATTTTAGGGTGGTGATTTCCAGAAAAGCAATGCCACCTCAAGGTGTTGTGATGGCAATCGATTTAAAGGGGACTAATAACACCTATGGATTCATATTGAGCGGCTGGATAGTCTGGTGGCTCAGGCATCTGGCTGCAGAGCCAGACGTTTGGAGTTCGATTCCCCACTGCACCTCCTTGACAAGGGCTGGACTCCACGATCCACAGGGTCCCTTCCAGCTCTGCAGTTCTAAGATGGTGGGTGGCCAGAAGATCTGATGAGAACATCTGTGCTCAGAGCAAGTATGTCATGGGACACCAAACACAGTCGTCTTCTTGCTGAGCTCCAGTTTCTTCCGAGAGGGATGGGAGCTGTCCAACAGAAGAACCTCCTGAAGCAACGGAGGAGCTGTCCAGCTGGGTCTCTTGAATTGAGCTCTAGTGGTGCCAAAGACTTGATCCCAGAAACTTTCACCACTAGCTATGCTGGCCAGGATATCTGGGACATCTGGAGACCCAAGGTTGGGAACCACTCCTATAGACGATCAACAGTTTAATAGGCTGACCCAGAAAAGGCACTAGAAAGGGGGAGGGCTGAGAATGTACTGCAGACGGCAACAGAGAGGACAGAATAATCAGCTGGATTTAAAGAGGCAACAGTTTGGCACTTAATCATGCAAACTTCGGGGACTGTTCAGAACTTGCCAAATGTAAAAAAAAAAAGAACAATCAGAATACGCTATTATGGGGTGCCGGAATCTCATTTAAAACCTAATTAGATCTAGTACAAAGCTAGAAGAGGCTTGCCTTTGGATAAAGAGATTGATGTATCTGCATGAATTGCGCGGTGTCTATTCTTCATGTCCAAAAAAGAAAAGAGGAAGAAAGAAAAAAATGCTTTATTTTAAAAATAGTTTTCCTTCCCTTCTCTTTGTCAGACATTTTGCAGCCTCACATGCTGCTTTTAGTAGGTTTGGATGAGAGGGACCTTTCTGGGCTGAGGTGACTGTCAATCTGCTCAGCAGCAACCAATCGTTTCTTCCCTGCCTCTGAATTCAAAGAGAGCCCCGCCTCTCTGCCCAGTTCTTTTCCCTCTCTTTAGAACCCTGTTGCTGAAAGCAGACATGCTTGTCAGTTTGCTGCGTAATATGTTGATCTGTAAGTAATGAAGCTTTTTATTCTTTGTCTTACTAATACCTCAGAGTGAGTAATTGAGACTGCAAGTACTAGTTAGTGAGAAAAGGAGTGGACTCATTTGAGGACCTTGAAGCAATTTTGCTCTGTGAATCTCTGCACGCCTGCTGCAGAGCTAGAGAAGTTTAACAAAACATTCAAAACTCTGCAACATTCTTCCCTCCTCTTCCCTTTTCATCCTCCATTCGAATATCAGCATTCCTCCCTCAGCTGATAAGCTCTTAATAAAAAGGATGACAAAGAACAGAATTTAAATAATTGCTTGCCCCTCCTAAGCAGTCAGGATGTTTCACATATATTTGTAATTGTGCAGTGTGGTCAAGGCAGGCCACCATAATAGGAAGGCCATCTGAATCATCAGTAATCCACCAAAATTTGGATCCTAAGTCCACAGGACAGAGGTGAGCTGCCTGTCATCCATAGTTCAAGTTCATGAAGCCCAAGGCCTAATTTCAAAACTCTTCTTAGGGGGTCAATCCAAATCAGTGTCCAGATCCTTCTGTCTCTTCTGCAGAATGCAGTTCAGCCAGGGAAAGCGATAAAGGGAGAAAGAGGGGTCCAACAAGTGAATGAAAAGGGGTATGTGTACACAAGAGAAGGTTGAGTCATTGAGATGGAGAGGAAGGATGGCCCCACCCACTCCTGGCTTTGGCTCCACCCCCCTCAGATTTGGACCCACCCATAATTTGTATGCTGCTCCCAGCAGATTAATTCTCAAGGGAACAAGGGCTTGCTAGGAGCAATATTATCCAACTGTGCCCTAAGAGGTCCAAAAATTAAACAAACTTTCCCCAAATGACCGATGAGGTTGCTTGGTTATCTCTTGGGAGAACCAAGAGGCAGAGACATCCTCAGATGGTTGATCAATGTGTACAGGCAGATGTTCTAGGTTCATGAAACATGCAGTTGAAAAAGTCCTGCAGACGCTCTTGGGCATGGTTTTATCCCATGCACCGTCATGTCTCTGGGTGTTCCAAAGGGCCATCTCCTTATTCATCTTGCACTTCCTCATGTCAACCACGCCTCCTCTACTACACTCTACAATAGAAATCTTTGCTGATGCTCTTTCGCCAGCAGGTGGCACTGTGTCCAGAACTAAACAACCAGGCCTGTCATGCCGATTGTGGGTAATTGCTTTAATACATGAAAGATGGCCATGGACAATCAATCTTTCAATCTAATGGGTGCCTGAATTGCATTTCTTGATGGATTTAGACAGTTAAGACATCCAGTTACCTAAGTATGATAATGATGAATGAACAATACTGGAAAGGAACACAACACCACAGTGCCTGTTTGTTACAAGACAAGGCATGTCGGTTATTTGCTATTCACTGGGCATTGTAGCAAAAAGCGCCTTTCCTTTCTGCCATTAGCTTTCCATATTTTAATTTTGGAAACTCTCCCCACAGGCTCCCTTCCCACCCACCCCTCCCCAGGATACCCTCCCTCTTCTCCAGGGATCTCAGAACAGCCAGAGGATACCCTGAGTGGTGGGATCATTAAAAATCAAAATAAAGGTGGCTGTCAGCCTCTTCTTTATGATGAGGAATATAATATACACCATTGTATGGTGGAGGTTTTGGTAAATTCAGAACTGAACTGAACCGAAATTCTCACACATTCCTATACACAGCGGTGGACCTATATTTTTGGGGTCCTGAATCTTGAACTGTTTTTGCAACCAGCAGTGAGGTCTGGGTCACGACTGTTACCTTCTTCAATGGGGCTGTTCCACGACGGATCTCTATATTATGTCTAGGCTGGATTATTGCAATGCACTCTACATGGGGCTGCCTTTGGAAAGTGTCTGGAACGTTCAGCAGGTCCAAAATGCCACAGCCGAATTGCTAACTTGGACTGGTTACAGGGAACATATCATTCCTCTGTTACAGGAGCTCCACTGGCTGCCAATCAGTTTCTGGGCACAATTCACAGTGCTGGTTTTAAACTACAAAGCCCTAAATGACTTGGGTCTAAGCTAACTCAAGGACCACATATCTCTTTATGAGCTTGCCTGGGCATTAAGATCTTCAGGGGAGGCCTTTCTCTCTGTCCCACCACCTTCACAGGCATGCTTGGTGGGGACATGAGAGAGGGCCCTTTCTGTGGCTGCTCCTTCAGACTCTGGAACTCCCTCCCACTGGAAGCCAGCCGAGCCCCATCTTTGCTGTCCTTCCACAAACAGGCAAAGACCTTTCTCTCAGGCAGACTTTTCCTTAGGGACTGACAGCTTGAGAGGGCTTTTTTTTTAAAAATGGATTGTTGTGCTCTGTTGTTTTTAAGTGTGTTTTTAGAATTATTGACCATTTTTAATATAATACTTGGTTAATTCTTTTTTAATGTTTGTATACTCACTGTTTTTAGCTTTTAAATATTGTTGTTTAATTGTTGTAAGCTGCCTTGGGGTTCTTTATGAGGAGAAAGGCAGAGTACAAATATTTTAAACAAATACAAATAAATTTAAATAAAGAAAGAGTCGAAAAAAGGAACTTTTTCAAGCTCTCCTGACGCTTCAGTGGTAATACAGAGCCTTGTAACTTGTTCCTCCGGATGAGGGCAAAAAACCTTGTAGGTCAGAAGGGAAAATCCCTAGGTGGTATCTAGATGGTTCCCCACTTTTGTGTGGGAAGAAGGAGTAGATTAAATGTGCCCCCCCCAGCCTTTTTTTCTGCCAGAAATTCCCAGGACAAATAAAGATAGACATTTAGGAAGCATTTGGGCTGATTTTCTCTTACAACGTTTGGGGAGATGTCCCCTCAAACCCCCACCTAGTCAAAACCAGAAGTAAGTATTCAGGCACTTCATAGGTGCCAAAGCGGGAATTTGACTCCAAGTCCCACCACAGTTGCGTACTCTTGCTCTGTGGAGATGCAACTGAGAATATCCTTGTAGGGGTAATGGGAGTTGATAGAGTTGGAAGCATTGATTTATTCTCTTATTTCCCATTTGGTTTGTTTTATGAAATGACACAGTGACACAGACAAATATATGCACAGAGTTCTGAGTTAAGAAAGAGATTAAAGATCCTGCCTCAGGTTCTGAGTATATTATTTAAAGTTTTATTTCATTTCATATAGTTTTCTCTCCTCTCCTCTCCTCTTCCAAGCTACCTTCAGCATTTTTTTAAAAAAACCAACAGAGCAATCTCCGTCTTCCACTTCAACTCTAACTACTTAAGGCGTCTTAAGCGGCAAAAAAGTTACTTCCTCCCGCCTCCCAAAGCCTGAGGGTTCTCCTACATGGATTGGCTTGCTCGAATGAGCAGAATCAAATTTATGGTTGATTTGCTTCTTTAAAACATGTCTTGATTTCGTTCTGTGCATGCCTGGCTTCCCGCAATGCCTGAGACGTGTAAGAACAGGGGACTGATTTTGCATGAAAGGACATTTCATTCCACGGTTGAGAATGGAAGGCTGATTCTGGATTCTGTGATCCAAAAAAGCAAATGAAGGAATCCAGACAGCACTCTTATAGTACTTCATTGTGAAGTTTTTACTTATTGTTGTGATTCAGAACATCTTTGGCTTCCAAAATCACGTTCTCTTCTTTTTTCACTCTTCGTATTTTTATGAGATGTCTTGCATGGTGGGTTGGAGGAGAGTCAACAATTTTTAGCAATTTCCCAACTCCCTTAGCTTTTTGTCCCATGCTGCGCTCACTTCTTATCTGCAGATGAAGCAAGTGAGGGTGCCATTGTGGTTGAGATAAGGGCATGGTTAGACTGGAAATTTGCTGTGATTTGACTCACAGCCTGTAGTGTTGGTGCCTGAGAGGGCACCATTATATTGTGCTGATAACAGGATTCAGCATTCCATAAGTCAAATCAAAAAATAGGGATGCTCCTGAAAATTATAACTATGAAACTGGACCTCGGATTAGCACCAAATTTGGCATGGATGTAGCAAAAGTCTGCTCACTACCATTCACACTTGTTGAGAAACAGCCCTGACAATTGCTTTATGTTTTGGGTGAAAAGTAGTTAGTTAACTGATGGAAAAAAGGAGTCTGGTTCTGAGATTTTCCCTTGCATGGTGTCCCTTTGTGAATAGTAGTGAGCATAAGAGGGTATCCTGTAGACCATCTTGACTGCTGCCATCGGTGTTTTCAACATTCAGGCTGCTCTTTGCTAGGTAAAGCTTGGCATCCTTTTTCCTGCTGGCAATGCGGGCATGATACTATGCAGCAATATTGGGTCATTTCCTGGATTTTTGAATCATCATAGGTGCAAAGGCACAATATCCCACATTCATAAACAAGACATTTTTGTTTATTGTTGTTTGAGATTTGAATTATGTTCAAAATCACAGTCAGGTCTTATACAGCGGCTACAGATTGATTTGAGGGTTCACTGTTCATACTGGGTGCAATGGTGATTCTCATTCTACCTCACAGACCTCTCCTTTTTTTTCTTCCTTCCTTCCTTCCTTTGGTCCCACCTCTGCCAATCCTTTTATGAGGCATAAATATAGGAAATGATAATAATGAGGACCCAGTGATAAGGTGATAGGGTTATCTAGCACTAATCTCATTTAAAGATTTTTAAAATATTAAAATATTTGGGAGGGCAATTGGGGGAGAGAAGAGGATGTGTGTATGTGTGTGGGGTGTTCCCCTGGTCCTGAACATCACACTCAAATTGCCTATGTCACTGAAACACCATCTATAGACCTGATCTCTAATTTTTGCAAGAATGTAAACTTACAACAGAACATATGGGGAAACCCTTTTCAATAATTACAGATCGAGTTGCTGTAAGTTAGGAAACCCCATGGACCCCATCTGTTGCACGCGGAGTCGCCTGAGAAATGTCTGTGGGGAGTGTGAGCTAAGACCCAAAATGGACTGAAATCTGGAGTCACCCACTGGGCATGAGAGAAGCTGTGGTTTATTAAAGGGGATGAATGAAGGCTAATTTATGGTTCTCTTCCAAAATGGAGCTGAGGGCAGAGAAGGAAGGTGTTGGGTTTCTCCTCCTCCATCAGAAAGTACCTGTCAGAGTATACCATTTTACTTTGAAATGAAAAATGCTAGTACATGCTTCTGCCGATTTCGGAGGGCCTTGACTGAGCCTGCAAAAGGCCATTTTAATTCTCTTTCGGGCAGGTTTTGAGACATCCCGAAGCTTCTCCAGACTGAAAATAGAAACGGGGACAAAAGATTATTATGTCGCTCATGTTTGTGATAACCTCTGAGCAACGGCTCACAAATCCAGACCCCCAATGGAACGGGGGATGTCTGCACGGTTCTTATCAACAAGTCTCCAGATAAGAGAAATGTCTGCAGTCTGCTTCTTCGTGTACCTTTGGAAGCTGGGCCATCTTTCCAGCGGTAACGGTTAAATGTTCAGGACTGAAAAGGGAGGGACAGGATTTTACCTTCTTTATTTCTATTCCTAAAAATAAAGAAGGCCATGACAGGCGAGAAACAAATTTCAAAAAATCCATTTACTAGGGCAAATATGATCTTACTTTGGATTACCATAATTGTTTAGCCCCAATTCTGGGTAGTGGATAGAGTGATGGACTAGGATACAGAGGTTCTGGGTTCAAATTTCTGCTCAGCCACAGAAACTGTGAGGTTGCACTGGTAACACCCCCCCCCCTTAAATAGTTCACATACTTTGGAAACCCTGTGACAGGCACCATCACTGGAAGATGACTTGATGGTGCACATAACAATTGTGTAGGACTTTAGGAAAGGTTAAATGGATTCAATCAGGAGTGAGAAACTGGACAGTTAAGAAAGCCAACAGAAAAACAACTTGATTCATTTGAAATGTGGTGCTGGAGGAGAGCTTTGTGGATACCCTGAACTAGCAGAAAGAGAAGCAAGTGAATCCTTGATCGAATCAAGCCTAACCTATCTTAGGAGGCCTTGCCAATGAAAGTCTGCATAGTCAAAGCTATGGTTTTTCCTGTTGTGATGTATGGAAGTGAGAGCTGGACCATAAAGAAGGCTGACCGCCGAAGAATTGATGCTTTTGAACTGTGATGCTGGAGGAGGCTCTTGAGAGTCCCCTGGACTGCAAGGAGAACAAACCAATCCATTCTGAAGGAAATCAACCCTGAGTGCTCCCTGGAAGGACAGATCCTGAAGTTGAGGCTCCAATCCTCTGGCCATCTCATGAGACGAGAAGACTCCCTGGAGAAGACCCTGATGTTGGGAAAATGTGAAGGCAAGAGGAGAAGAGGACGACAGAGGACAAGATGGGTGGACAGTGTCATTGAAGCAACCAACATGAATTTGACCCAACTCTGGGAGGCAGTGGAAGAGAGGAGTGCCTGGTATGCTCTGGTCCATGGGGTCACGAAGAGTCGGATATGACTAAATGACTAAACAACAACAACAATTTTTGGGCACATCATTACTTTTCTGGTAAAGACAATAATGCTGGGGAAGGTGGAAGGCAGCAGGAACACAGGAAGACCAAACATGAGATGGACTGGCTCCCTAAAAGAAGCCATATGTTTCTTATATGTGTTTGAGTTCAGGGCGTGTGGATTTTCCAGAGCCATCTTGTTTCAGAAGGTGAGATAAATGCCTTTTAATACATGCCTTTTAAAAATAAAATATAATACATTAGATCGGTTAAAACTTCTCTGTGTCATGATGTACCCATTAAATATTTCCTCACAGTCTGTTCTTAATTTGAGTTGGACGGAAGTCAATACATTTTAAATGTCAAAGAGGAAATGTATTCTGAATGAAGGAGGATGAGAGAAAAATGAACATATGGGAAGGGCAGAGCTCAGAGCCCCATCATATCTGAATGGAACTGGAAATTCTGAAAACTTGGAGAGCTGCTAGTGGATAATGAAAAAGCCTGTGGCTTTTTCCACTGTTGCCATAACACGTGGCCAAATAAATAAATAAAATAAAATAAAAATGGCAGTGCTGGAAGGAGGAACCTACTGCCCTTCCTTTCTGTACTTGAATTTGCTTTTCAGATCTTACTCAGTGTTTCTCAACTTTGGGTCCCCAGATGTTTTGGGGGGACAACAACTCCCAGAAGTCCTGGCCAACACAGCGAGTGGTGAAGGCTTCTGGCAGTTTTAGTTCAGGAACATCTGGGGATCCAAGTTTGGGAAACCGCTGGTCTAACTCAAAGAAACCTCCAGTCAGCACATCTGCTGGAAACGTTCACGTAGAAATCTTGGGAGTTTCTGTCCAAAAATGTATAACTTTTCTGAGCCTTGAACCTTTTTGTGCTTTTCACCTGGACCTAAAGAGGAATGTTCACAGGATGTCGTTTTCCCCTCCACATCACTGAAAGAATCATGTTGGATAATACACGCTAATGATGGCGATCACAGGTGTTGACATTCTTCTTCTGGTAGCTCCTGAGGTTCGCATGAGCCAAGATGTTGCCACAAACATCATCCTCATGAAGTCGGGACAAGACACAGTAGTTGAGTTTTGGAACAACATACAGATGGTCCCATGTTTAGTTTCTGACCACTTTCCAGTTAAAAAAAGGCTGAGCTCGCAGGTGACAGAAAGGACTTCTGACCACGCAAAGCCACTGGCGGTCACAACAGGCAACACTGGGCTTCTGGAGTGTGTCTCCTAGCATAAAGCACAAGGAAACATGTTAGGCCTCCTCTAGAGTATTGTCTCCAAGACACCACATTCTAAGAAAGATGCCAGCAGACAGCAGCAAGTTCAGAGGAGGGCAACAAGGATGACCAGGGGATTGGAGACCAAGCCCTAGTAGGAAAGACTGAAAGAACTGGGCATGTTTAGCCTTGAGGAAAGAAGACTTGAGGGGGAGATGAGGGAGGACTTCTCAAAGACTTGAAAGGTAGTCCTACAGAGGAGGGGCAGGATCTGCTTTCAATTATCCCAGATTTAGGCTGAATATCAGGAAAACTTCCTGACTGTTAGAGCAGTACGAAAATGGAACCCATGACCTCGACCAACGCTGGAGGCATTCAAGAGAAATTTAGACCACCACCTGGCAGATCTCCTTTGATTTGGATTCCTGCACTGAGCAGGGGGTTGGACTTGATGTCTGTAGAGGCTCCTTCCAACTCATTTATTCTGTGATTCCATGAAAAGGCTGTATGGTCGCCAAAATTTTACCAATGTAAGGGTGGGCGATACCTTTTATTGGACCGGTGGGAAAAAAAATCAAAGACATTGGAAGCTTTCATGGAGAAAACCCACTTCCTCAGGCTGAGCACAGCCCCTTCCTGAATAGCGCAGGAAGACGGGAGTCCAAAAATCAATGGAATGCCTCTGAAGTTATTCCGGTCCTCTCGGCGCTTCGGTCTCAAACATCTTTGGAGCACGGTTGAAAAATTTGCACCCCTCTCCTAAGACCAAAACCTTGTCCATTGCACTGCGATTGCCCTCCTGTTGGTCACTCACACAGCCTGCTAGGCAACATAACATTCCCTTTGGACTGCAGGGCCTAAAGCCATTTGTTCTGTTTCTACGTGATAGGAGGATCAACCAAGCCGACTTGATGAGGGGCAGATGCTGAGAGATGGAAGAAATAAATATATATATGAGTGTTCCATGAATTTTAGAGCCCTCACCTCTTTCTCAAGTAGCCTTAGAAGAGGCTGGAATAAGTAGACATTTAAGGACTGGATGTAGTTTGGAGCACAAACGTGCTCTCATTTCTCTGCATTCTCTGCATCAGCCGAACACTTTCCTGCAGCAAAATCCACCGCCCGGCCCCTCCAGAGACTCATTAAAAACCCAGATAACCCTGAAGCTGATCACAATGGCCAGCGCAAGGCCAGCTAGGCCAGTTTTACAAATGTATCCAAGGTCAGACGAGACACTTGTTCCTTATTAGGGCTGTTCTGGTAATGAGGCAGCTGCTAACTCATTCTTTGCTTGTCTCCCTATTAAATCACATTTCTTGACACAGCACATTCTTTACAGCCACGTGGGCTTTGGGCTTAGAACAGGCAGATGGTTCTGCACAATGGCATCGCCATGGACAACAATTGAGTTCTGTGACCCAATATTAGGATCCCGGCTGCAATTCATCCAGATCCTATAGGGGGGGAAAATGGCAAATTTTCGCGTAGCAAGGCTCAGAAAGAGCCATGCACAGGCAAGGGAGAGATTAGCCATTGTAATGTAATGATTGATATTGTAGCTTTTCCATTTTAACTCTTAGTGCGTTGATTTCTCTCTTTATCTCTTTGAGCGCTAATCTGGAATGGGTCCCAGCCCAAAAATCCAGCCCTGACCAATATCTGCAGAGTTTTATATAGATTCCCCCATAAATGCATAAATTTGTGTGAATTTTAATGTGAGCTGCTTTTGGGTCCCTTGTTGGAAGAAATGCAGCATATCAATCAATCAATCAATCAATCAATCAATCAATCAATCAGTCAGTCAGTCAGTCAGTCAGTCAGTCAGTCAGTCAACCAACCAACCAACCAACCAACCAACCAACCAACCAACCAACCAACCAACCAACCAACCAACCAACCAACCAACCAACCAACCAACCAACCAACCAACCAACCAACCAACCAACCAACCAACCAATGCAAAAGTAAGAGAAAAGTCACAAGGAAAATAACAAGGTTAGAAGGATAATATGAATTTTAGAGGGAATTGTATTATTATTTTTGCAATGATAATGAAGAGGAATGACTGTTTTGCAAGATTTGTAGCAAGTTACTTAGTAAATTACCTTTTAAAAAAACTACCCACTAACTGCTGCAAGGCTTCTGATATTCTCCTGTGATCACAATGCCCTGTTCTTCTCTTGTGTATCCTTTCCACTGGGGGTCGAACCATGTATTAATGGAAAAAACTGATTTTCTGCGATTACCCTGTTTTCCCTCTAGGCACGCTGTTCTCACAGAGCGCCATACCCGAGTAATCAGGTTTGCAAATGAAGCCTGTCTTTTCCTGCTGAGGATCAAACTCAAAACAAAAGCACGCAGGGCAAGGCAAGTTTGTGCTGAGAGAAACAGATGCCTTTTACATCCTAAGGGAGATCTAATACTAACGATGTGCTAACTGTATTGTCTAGCTTCGGCTTAAGTTGCCGTTATCATCTGCCGCTGGAGTCCTTCTGACAATTATGCCAGATACGGTTTGCCTCTTTTATGCTGTGACAGAAGGATTCACACATGGCTTTCCATTTTGTTCTTCCAAGTTCTCGACTCCCATTGCACCCTGTTTCTGAAAACAGTGCGAGCGGATCGCAGACTGTTTCCTTGTCACTGGCCAGCCATATCCTTACATTTTGCTTAGAGTATCGGATCAAACAGAAAAATATTTAATTCTGATGGAGGGAAAACAAATATATTTTCTCCACCCCTCCCTTCCTCCTCTCAAAATGGCATGCGAAGCCTCCGATAGCCATCTGCTTTCTCTTACCCCCCTCCCATCTGTGATGGATATAGCGTTATAATTGGACATACGCTCTTGACACCTACTAGGAAGATCTGCTCATTTCTGTAGCCAATTTTAAACCAAGAACTTCTGTGCTGGCTTCCTGTCCAGGCATCTCATTAAGAGGCTGTCAAAAGGGGAGGCAGGCAAATGGTTAATGAGGATTCTGTCCACACTGAAAAATGAATGAGGGGGTGTTAAGTAATTGTCCCAACTCCATATATTGAGATAGGCGCAGGAATGCCTTTTGCCGAAGATGACAATCCATCCGGAATTCTGTTTGCGAAAAGTCCATTGAAATGAATGGAGGTTGCTTCAGAGCATGGGCTATCAATTATAAGGAGCCTTTGCCAAATTGCTGAGAATGATTGAGACCTGCAGGATCACAGTAACAATAATGATACCTGTATTATTGGGAAAACTCATCAGTTAGTGCAAGACGTTGTCACACACCGTTGGGCAGGGAAGAGACAGAGATCCTCACCCAAAGGCTTCATCACAAAGAGGAAGAAAGAAAAAAAGATTATTCAGGAATTAGTTTCCTTCCCTTCCCCTTAGTCGGAGATTTTACAACCTTCCATGCTGCCTTTAAGTAGGTTTGGCTGGGAGGGACATTTCTGGGCTGGAGTAACTGTCAGTTTATTCAGCAGTAACTAATCATTCCTTCCCTGCCTCTGAATTTAAGGAGGACCCTGCCCCTCTGCTCTTTTTCCTCTTTCCCTCTCTTGAGTCTGTTGAAGATTGTTGTTGAGAGTAGTCATGTCTGTCAGTTTGTGGTTTGATCCGTTGATTTGTAAGTAACGAGACCTTTTATTCTTTCTCCTACTGATGTCTGAGAGTGAGATATTGAGTCTGTAAGTGCCTGTTAGTGAGGAAAGGGGTGGGCTCATCTGGGAGAAATCAAAGCTATTCTGCTCTGTGAATCTCTGAACTTCTGGTGCACAGAGAAGGGAATTTAACCCAAAGTTCAAAACTCTGCAATATTTGCAGCTGTACATTGATCTCCCCAGGGAAAATATTCCCCATTTGGAAGCAAGTGGGCCTGTAGGATCAGCACCGTACCAAACTTGAAAGATTCTGGAACTAAGTCTGCAGAAGACAAGCCGTGGTTGGTGTTATCTGTCTTACTAGTTGGCCTCCGCAGAGGCCTCGTGATGATGGAGGGCAACCTCCTGGCTAGGCATTCCCTAAATTCCAGCCTGCCTTACCTGGAGAGGAGGAAACCAGCTTTTAATATAGTGCATTTGGCCGACTCTGTTCATGCAATATTGAAGGAGGGGTTCTCAGCCATGCATCACCAGCTTGGCGACAGCCCATAATGGATTGCTGATCATTCTTAAATTGCTAGGACTTTGCTCCCGTGATCTATTATGGAGCAACTCTGTTCCCAGATGGTTCAGGTTCACCAGCGGACTTGGTTTAATTATCGGATGCACAAGATGCCAAAGGCAGAGATGTCTTGGCAGGGGAACATTCCTGTCGGGCCAAAGTAGTCCTTGCTAATTTATTGATCCATTAATTTTAAGGCTTGGGGGCAGGACAAGCTCAATGGCTAGGCATGTTGCGTTCCTAACAGCATATAGAGGTAGATCAAAAGAAACCGAAGGTTGCAGAATGAAGGGGGTGGGAGATATATACATCTGGTTTGATGGAGGTTCAGAGGCCCTCATTCTGAAGCCTTTGGATGTGGGCACCACCCGTTGTGAAGACTGGTGCCAGGTTGTTTATGTACAAGGAACAAGCGTCAATGGATATGCAGGCATGGGTGTGTGCAGTCCTGCACAAGAAACTGAGATGAACGGGCAGAGTGGTAATTATCCGGAGCAAAATCAGCACAGCCTACTCTAATAGAAGTCTGATGGTGTTGTGACCAACATCCATTCCTCCCCCCCCCCACCTTGAGCTTTTATCAGCTCCGTTTGTGAAAGGGAGTTTAATAAATGATGGCAGTAAAACCAGGAGGCTGATAAAAATGAGTTAGAATTTCCATCAGTACACACACACACACACATGTCCACAGAGGAGTGCAGGAATGCGTGGGCAGAAGACTACTGCACAGCCATGAAAGGTTTGTGTTTCTCTACTTCCATATAGCTGAGGTTTTTTTCCTCTTGATTCTCTCTCTGTCTTTCTCTCTTTCTCTCCCGCTATTATAAGATGTATTCCAGCTTCCTGTATTTTTTTTAAAAAAATCTTTTTTATTTTCCAGGCTGAGTAATTGTTCCGAGCCATCAAAGATCTGGGATTGCTGGCATCTCTGATGAGACGCAAAGTGAAACCTAAACAACAACACTTCTTATTTAAAAAAATAATGTTTCAAATCAAGAGGTAGCAGATTTCAAAGCTCAGTTCTAAACCCTTCCATTCTGGGGGTGAGGCACAAGTAGAGACCTCTCTTAAGGGGCTATTCTCACGTCCGTAAGATGGCCACCCAATTATAAGATGAGGCAAAACCCAGAATATTCCAAGATTTTCCAAGGGGGAGGGGAAGCACTTCTCCTTTATATCCCTGGATTTTGAAACAATTTAAAAAAATACATCAAGATCAAGG
Source organism: Pogona vitticeps (assembly GCF_051106095.1). NCBI lineage: Eukaryota > Metazoa > Chordata > Lepidosauria > Squamata > Agamidae > Pogona > Pogona vitticeps. Next base: position 23,256,422 of record NC_135793.1, on the reverse strand, counting down.
AAAAATTCCTCCCTCTTTGTTACATTCAGTACTTTTGCTGTCGCTTATTTTCTGCCCATTATCCTGAGAATCTGTCACTTTGTAAGTAAGATAGATGATACAGATATTGGATCTGTGAGTCAAAATGTATGGGGGGGGGGTCAGAGGAGGGAATCCCAACCACTGTTCAATTTGATGATATAGCTGAAAATGAATCTCAGAAGCCATGTACTGTATAGGGTGGCTGCGTGGTCTCTTTTAGAGATGATTTTGGGCACATCATGAGAAGGAGGGGTTCCCAGGAAAAGACAGTAACGCTGGGAAAAGTTGAAAGCAGCAGGAAGAGAGGACAACCCAATACGAGATTGACTGACCCCCCAAAACTTGAGTTTTCAAGAGCTGCAGAAGGATGTTGAAGACAGGACATTTCTCCTTTCGAAATCATAATTTCTATCATCTACTTGAAATTTACTTCCGTAGTAGAGTTTACATTGGCTTTCCTGGGTTTTAAAATTCACGCCAGCGAAGACACTCAACGACAAGTCCTTGTCAGTTTTCCCAGGAGTCAGCTGAAGCACAGAAAACCTTATTTATTTATCGGGGTTGGCGGTGGTGGAAAGATATCCAGGAAGAGACCTCTCTCCTTAAAAAAGAACAACAAAGCATGAGCCCATCTGTTTCTACGGAAACCACTTCTCCAGCGTGCTTCCCGAATTACCAATTCAACTGCCACAGAGCAAAGAAATTGGAAAGCAAAACAAGAGGGAGGATTCTGAAAAAGGATCTTTCTCTCTCTCTCCCTCCCTCTCTCTCATTTATTTAGTTAAAACAGCTGGCGTTTGCTTTTTGACCCAGAAATATTTCACCCCTTGTGCTAGCTATGATGGCATGTCACTATGACAGCTACTGAGTGACAAGAGTAGAGTCTCATACCTACACCCCTAATCAGTGTTTTCTTCTTGTCTCTGCCCTGTGAGATGCAAAACCCCTGCTAGGAAGGGAGAACAGAGCAGAAGCAACATCTGGATTTTAAACTAGATGATACAGTTAGCAACACCAATGGAAAAAGTCCTCTCACCATAGATTTGCACCAGCTTTTGGTTCTGGTTTGTCCCTGGAAGAGAAACAGAGACTTTATCTGCCAGTCTGATTGCTTAGGCATAGAGTTTTGAAGGGACTGCATATCAGGAGGGAAAACATTATTATAGCGAGAAATAATTCATCTTATTGGATTGAACAGGCAGCAGACAGCTCACCTGCTTGGCTTTTTCACCGCTAGGCTAAGGTGCATTGTATTTCTTTAGAAATCCAATTAACATCTGTCTACCAGGCACATATAAAGCAAAATGGTGCTGTCTTCAGGGACAAAACACTTCCCTCATTCTTTGCAATGTGGAAGCAGTGACCCGAAGCATCGCTCCATTCTATGCAATGCTATAGCATCTTCCCCAGCAACACACCACCAAACTTTAGCCTCTTAACTCGTCAGCCTCCAGCCCGTCCTTCAGAGGGACAAAAAAGCTTGCAATCCAAGTTTAGCGAAACTTCCACCTCCTCGCTACTTTCCAAATTCTGCATGTAGGCCAGGTATGCCTCCATCCTCTGCATTTGGAAGAGAAGGTGATAAATCTGGATGAGCACCCTGCCGACTCTTTGATGTCATGTATGTCACACTGATGGTGTTCAGTAACGCTCCTGACTTTTGGAATGATGTGCACCAGGCTGTTGGGAAAAAAAAAATCTCCTAATGAAGCAGCAGGTACATCTGGGTCTAGCAGGGATTTTATCACATTATTATAATGTCAGTAGGATTTGAATGACAAGAGCGGATGTTTTTCTTTCTTCCTCCACGACCTGTTCTCTCTGACACTTCCCATCGATTATGCTGTCTCATTGTTCCAGGAGCTGCAGCAAAAACAACGCTCTGCTGTCTCCAGAAAGGATTTAGGAAGGTTGACTAAGATTTTGCTATATCCTGGAGCTTATGGGAGCCGAAAGATCTTGTTTGTCACTTCAGAAAAGACAAAACAGTGCCTGTTGCATTGCTTATTCACTAATCTTCTAAATAAGGCCAAGGAATGTGTTGCTGTTGTTTAGTCATTAAGTCATGTCGGACTCCTCGTGACCCCATGGACCACAGCGTGCTAGGCCCTCCTGTCTTCCACTGCCTCCCGGAGTTGGGTCAAAGTCATGTTGGTTGCTTTGATTACCCTGTCCAACCATCTCGTCCTCTGTCATCCCCTTCTCCTCTTGCCTTCACACTTTCCTGACGTCAGGGTCTTTTCCAGGGAGTCTTCTCTTCTCATGAGATGGCCAAGAATTAGAGCCTCAGCTTCAGGATCTGTCCTTCCAGTGAGCACTGAGGGTTGACTTCCTTCAGAAAAGTAGTGTTCTCTTTTCTGGGGTTCCCACTTGGTTGCAGAGGGAGGGTAAGAACATAGAATCACAGAATCATGGAGTGGGAAGGGGCCTCTAAGGCCATCGAGGTGAACCCCCTGCCCTCTGCAGGACTCCAAAACAAAGCAAATCCAGCAGATGGTGGTCCAATTTTCTCTTGAACCCCTCCAGCGTTGGAGTACCCATCACTTCCAGAGGTCATTGGTCAGAACTCTCCATGATGTAGGAATGCTATCCCCCCCATCCCCAATAGGTCAGATAACTCTTCTAGAGACCAAAATGTGGAATGGATTTTCTGCTCCTCTGCATTTGGCATCACCGGTTGCTGTTGTCGAACAGCATGTGCTCCGTTCCAGAAATTTCTTGTGCGCATTCACTCTTGAAGATTTCCTTCAAGGGGCCTCTGGGCCCATCACAAACAAATAGATCTCATTGATGACTAAGCTGTTGTTGACTTGCATTGCCAGCCTGTTATCAGAGGCTGCTGTTTAGCCACAAGGTTGCCGTTCTGGTGTCTAAACACAGCCCTTTCCAACACTAGACTGGCTTCTAATCCACCCTGGGATATGGCTGTGTCTCTAAGCAACAGTAGAGATGGGCTGGCTGATGCTTAGATGTATCTCAGCTTGTATATCCCACATCAATGGCAAAATGTCTTCAGACAATAGCTTTGCTGCTATTGTCTTCCTTGACATATATCGTGGAATACTCGGGGCAGGGAGAGGTGCCTTTCTCTTCCTTTTCTTTTTAAACCAGTAGATAACCCTGAAATCCTTAGGTAAATTAAGGCCCATATTTTAAGCAAAGGTATCTGTGCGTTCCCAGTGCACTGTTAGAATGACATGATATACAGTGACACAGCGCTAGGGCGCTAGGGTGGAAAGCCCCTAAAGGACCTTTAAAAAGAACCTCTATGGTCTTGGACTTTGAGAGTTGATGAAAGAGGAAAGAGTATCCCTTTGGCTTTTCAGAGTCTCTCACATGGAAATTGGAACAAATCAGATTATTACAACTGGGGAAGGAAGAACCTCAACCCTTGTGTTCAAATGCATAAGAACTGGATTTCCAGGTAAGCATTATGAAGCACTTCCTGGAAACAAAGAGCGGATAGACACCTGCACAGACTACCTTGGAAGGTGGTGGACTCTTTATTTAAACTTTTAAAATGCCGCCATTGCTGAATATATTGGGAGGAACAAGGTTCAGCACTATGGATAGCTCCCATAATGTTTGACTCCCAGAACAGATTCCCTGCATCTTGGCATTGCAGTGAACAGGCCTCTGCCTTCAGGAATGGTTAGCTGTGGCCCTCCAGACTCTTCTGGACTGTAGCATAGTTGAGGGAGAGGGATGATGGCAAATTTCCTCCAGAGACATCTGGAAGGCTGCAGGTCTCCCATCCCTCATTTAGCTTAAGTTTGTCTGCTCCAACCTCAGCCGTCTTGGCCTCTTGCAGAAAGGTCTAATTCCATCAAGCAGATACTTGCTCTTTTTCATGCAGTGGCTTGGCCATTTACAAATGTAGTAACTCAATATAAGTTTGTTTCTTCCACTCAACCCCTTCCTCCCTCTCCATCCCTAGGACTGGGAAATCTGAAAGCCAGGCCACCTATCGGTTAGAAAACTGGTTCTGAATTTAGGTAGCTGTTCTTCCATGAGGGAGAAAGAAAGAGAGAGACTGAAGCAAAAAGAAATGATGGAGTTCACCTCATGGAGAGCAATGGGGCTGAGGTACCATTAGCGGGTGGTCTGCATAGACTCTCTTAGCTTCAGCAATGGTCTCTACTGGATTTTGAGCCCACGGTTGACAGCGAGATACAGACCAGCCTTGACCAGTGAAGGTATTTCTTTTTTAAAAGCGGGCACAGTTAATCTCTATCAGCCTCCAAAATCATCACGCCCAAACTCCTTTCCCTTGCATGAGGGACCTTTTTTTGTGTAGCTCGTCCAAAGCAGTGACTCATCTGGAGTCCCGGCTGATTCCAGAGGAGGTAAAGCCAAGAAGAGAGGCTGCGGGGCTGTACAACACGTGTGTGAGGTGGGTGGGTGGGAGACACTTCGGCTGTGTCACTGTCCGAAACTGCCACTCCTTTGCAGCTTCTGCCAACTCCAGGAAATATAGGAAAATATATATTGAATGTCCTGGAAAGGAGAAACAGTCGGTGACAATTTAGAAGAAAGGAGGTGGTGGAATGAAGTAACAGCTTCCTCTATGTTTTCAACACATCATTTTTCACTTACACCTGTTTATTTCTTTAACACATCCAGTGCTGTTGTTTGTCCAATACAGGAACACAATGTGCGTCACAGAAGAATTCAAAAACATTCCCGGGACAAGGGAAAGTTCACTTTTGGGCTAGAACTCCCTGACTCAGATGTTCTGGGAGTTATAATCCAAAACATTACCCTTCTTCAAGGTTTGTTTCTGCCTGAAGGTTTTTCCACCTTTTTCCTCCCTAAGCAGACCTACCAGGTTCCACTCCGACCTGTTTACTGAAAAGAACAATAAAATCCATGTGTGGTCAAGTCAGTTCTGACTTAACGGTGACCTTTTCATTCATAGTGACCCAAATCCTGTTGCTTAGCATAGTAAATCACTCTCGAGTAGCCCAATGGATCAATAGAGATTGGGTGAGTCAACTCCACCCTTAGGTCCATTGATTCAAATGGACCTACTCTAACTGTAACATGCTATGCTAAAGTAATAACACTAAAGTTCGGTCAAATCAGTTATGGCTTATGATGACCCTTTTCAGTGTTTTCCAGGTAGACGATACCCAGAAGTGGTTTCCCACCCCTTTCTTCAGCGGCACCTTTGCAGCTTGCCCAAGGCTACCGAGGCTGGCTTTACTTTCAGGAGACACAGTGAGGAATCAAACTCCCAACCTCTGGCTCTGCAGCCAGATACCTAAACCACTAAGCTATCCAGCCAGCTTACTGAAAAGAAAGCCCTCTGATAGCTTTCTCTAATTAAGGGCACTAGTCTGAGCAAACCCAAGGTGGCAGGAAGGTCTGGTTTCCAACTGGGCAATGAAGCTCACTTTGTTAACTTGTTCCCGCACCCATTCTTGAGTGGTTGGGAAGGAACATGGTGGTAAACTTAGGTTCTCACCTCTTACCGGACAACGGTTCCCCAAAGTTCATCCAGCATGGCCAATGGCCAGGTATCCTACTGGTTGAAGTGTGGACAATACAGTGGTGCCTCGCTTGACAATGTTAATTTGTTCCAGCGAAATCGCTGTAGAGCGAAAACATTGTCAAATGAAACGGAAAAAACCCATTGAAACACATTGAAACCCATTCAATACGTTCCAATGGGCTGAAAACTCACCGTCCAGTGAAGATCCTCCATAGGGGCGGCCATTTTTGGTTCCCGTGCAGCGAGGAATCTGTCCCTAAGCATAGCGGGGGGGGGGCATTTTCCACAGCCGGCGGCCATTTTAAAACGCGACCATCAGCTGTTTTTGATCGTCGTAAAGCGAAAATCGGTTCCCGAAGCAGGGAACTGATCATCGCACAGCGGAAAAACCCCATTCAAAACATCGTTTTGCGATCGCCGTCAAGTGGATTCAAAACCTCACCGTCAAGCGGATTCATCATTAAACGGGGTAATCGTAAAGCGGGGCACGACTGTATCTGGGGACCCAAGTCAAGGAAGCACCGATCTACACAGAAGGCTCACTGTGTGCCTCCTGGTTTCTCCAGTCAGATCTGACCCATTCTGAACAAATCCACAAGCGGTTGCTAAGTGTCTTAGGGTGTGTTTTTTCCCTTCTAAAAAAAGGAGTACATTGTCATATAAACTAGTTTATTCAGTCCATGGTTGTATACAACAAATAATAAACATCTCCTTGGTACAAAGCAGCAGGAAACAGCTCGCGTCGAACCGAGTCGGCTTTGTACAGATCCGTAGCAGAGGCCGACAACAAGCAGAAACACAACATCCCAAGATCATGCAACTCGTCAAGCCATGATTCCATCTTCCTCCCATGCAACGGATCGGATGAACGAAATGGGAACCGACAGGAAGGTTTTTGTTTCATGTCATAGAAAAAAAGAAGGACGAGGGCACCACCCAAATGTTCTCGCAGGCAGAGAGCACCGTTTTAAAGGAATCCTTTAGCTGGGCTGTATCTCCTCTGCATCACCCACCAGGACTTCCCAGAAGTAGGATGCTGGCAGTGAGCATCAGCTGAGGTTCTGCCTCCTGGTAGCTCCACCCCAAAGGAAGGCTATGGGCTAAACCCCATGTTCTGAATCCAGCCTGTAGTCCCAAAGGATACAATCACATCCATGCTTGACCCACACTACTTCTGTTCTCACATGCCAGTACTGTGATTGTCAGGAGGAAAGCGCAAATGTCTACACTGGCTGCTTGAATGGCAGCAATTCATAACTGACATCTATTCCAAGCCTGCGTAACTCTTGTTACCTTCCAGCCAATGGGGTGGACAAGAGTATCGAGTCAATCATCAGCCACGGACTCAATGGCTCTTCTAGAGTTGGGGTTACCAGTTTGGATCTTCCCAGAGTAGACTTGCTAAAATAAATGGGACCAGTCATACCTAACCAAAGCTAGGGGAACTCTTGGGACTACAACTCCCATAACCCACAGACCCAACCACCTGGGGGATTCTGGGAGCTGTAGCCCCCCCCAAATTATATATATAGGGTAACATTTTCTAACTTGGTAAGTCAACGAAATCCTATTGATGTCAGTGGGTCTACTCTAGGGACAGCAAGGTTTGTATTTCTGCCATGATGATCCCTCTCTGGCATCCCAGGACCACCTCCTCTCTGTGGGAAGATGTGGGGGGGGAAATGTCCCCTTTCTATCAGCAGGCATATATTCTTTAGGTACATATATATGTTGTGATGCTTCCCTCCCAGAAAAATATAACATAAGCTAAAGAATGGCATATTTGTTTTTTCTTTTCTTTTCTTTCTTTCTTTTTTTTTTTACAAATACGATTTTTCCCCACTTATAAAAATGGTTAAGTTCCTTTAATTCCACAGTTTTTGTCTTTAGAAAAAAGAAGCCGTGACAACAGGGTTGTTGTTATTTTAATACGATACACAAAATGTAGATATGAGAAAGGGAAAGAAGAGGGGAATGAAATTAAAAGTCTACATATTGGAGATGGTATCATGTCCTCTCCTTATTATTATTATTATTTTAAAAAATCACATTATCTTCCACTGACAGGGGTTCATTATAACACCTTGGTTCCTACAGACAGGGGCTGGGGGGGGCAGCACAATGACTTCCAACAGAACACTACAAATCTATTCAAAAACGCTATATATTTTTCAGCACGTTTTCAAATCACAAAAACATCCTTTTCTGGAGCCCGCCGTGCGGACGTTCGGCTCCGATCCTGATCTTGCCCCCTCCTCAGTTTTATTCCACTTTTAGCGTCCGTGAGACCCGTTGAGTTAATAAAATAAATCAAAAAGGTTGCTGCATTCTGAATTAAAGGAATAACACATGGAAGGCTTGCTTTCCTTAGGAAGCCCGTACAAAACGGATGGCCGAGAAAAACGAAAATCACCGAGTGTATATATTTTGGTTGGTTCACCTTCCTAAGGCTAGATAGAAAACACGGAGCGTACAATTTCTCTCAGAAGAGGAATAACAAACAAACAAACAAAAACTGAAAAAAAACACACCCACATGTGGTCTTTGACTGGATTTCCCTCTTGCTTGGAAAGCAAATTCAGATCAGTACTTACGTAAGTGGTGCAGAAATGTCTCCTGCCTCGTATTTTCATCCCCGCCCCCCCATATTCTCAAAGCGCAAGTAAGATTAAAGAGAAAAGGAGAGAGAGAGAGCTAATGAGATGGGCCATTTCTTCTCTGCAAAGTTACGGCACAACTTATGTTTGTCTGGCTAACCCCAAAAGATTGCAGAAGCGTATTCTATTGCACGGGGATCTCTCTCTCTTTTGTTTTTAAAAAGTATGTCCTTTCTGAGCCACCAGGTCTTAAATGGCTGATCAGACAACGCAACTGATGCCAGTTTCTTGACTTATTTTTTTTGCCCCCTCGTACAGAACAGCTTGGATGGTAGAAAACGGCGAAAGGTTCTCAACTGGATTCCTGGAGGTGAAGGTTCCATCCGCACGTCTCTCCCCCTTTGCACCCCGAAACCTGGTTACGTTGATTCGTGCTGGCTCATGGATTTCCCACCGTTCAGGACCCCAGAGACGCTTCTGCTTTTTGTGGGCGTCCCGCTGCCGGACCGTGAAAATTCTGTGAGATCGTGGAGCGAGGGTTCTTTGTACATGGCCACTGGGGAGAAACGGAAGGGACGGGGGATGGGAAAAAAAAAGAAATGTAATTAATTAAAGCAAAGTGTGTTGCTTATACACCACCCTAGAGTGCTTCAAGCACTCTTGGGGCAGTTGCCGATTCAATTATGCAGGCCATATACATTGCCCCTGCCTTCAGCAAGCTGGGTACCCAATTTATCAACCTTAGAAGGATGGAAGGCTGAGCGAACCTCAAGCCAGCTACCTGGGATTGAACCCAGGTTGTGAGCAGAGTTTGGGCTATAGTTCTGCGGTTTAATCACTGAACCATGAGGCCATGGCATAGTGGTTAAACTGCAGTAATGAAGTTTATTGCAATTTATTGCACTTTATGTGTAGATTTCTTATACAAAGGACTCAAAGTGTTTTCCAGTTTATTTTTTAAATAAAAGCACTGAAAACTAAGAATATATTTTTTTACAAATTCAAATAGGAATATTTTATTGCTTCATAGCCCTTATTAGGCCGTACACATAAACAGAAAATAAACCACTCTTAAAAAGAAAGTATTTGGCATCTAATATAAATACATGTAAACAATCAGAAAAGCATGAAATAATTTAAAACACAAGCGTTCTCCAATTATACGTAAGAGCTTGTGAATAAATTATTGCAATGTTTATGTAGAATTGAACAAATACAATATTAAAGCTGGTAGATAAAAACCGTATTTTAACAAAAATAACAGGAACATAACAGTCCCATTTTAAGAAATCATCATTAGATAGCCATTCACTAAGGGAAAATCTGCCGGAAAAGTAAGTTCTTTGCCTGCTTGCAGAAGGATAGAAGAGATGCGCCCAGGCTGGGCTCCTGTGGGAGGGAGTTCCACAGTCTAGGAGCAATTACAGTGGTGCCTCGCTTGACGACATTAATCTGTTCCAGTGAAATCACTGTAGAACAAAATTGTCATCAGAAAAGGAAAAAAAATTGAAAAACATTAAAAACCTGTTAATGCGTTCCAATGGGCTAAATACCTAATCGTCCAGCAAAGATCCTCCATAGGGCGGCCATTTTCTGGTGCCTGTACAGCGAAAACTACGTCCTGAAAACAGCAGGGAGCCATTTTGCACAGCGGGTGGCCATTTTGAAACCCAACGATCAGCTGTTTTCTGATCATCGTAAAGCGAAAAATCAGTTCCCGAAGCAGGGAACCGATCATCGTAAAGCAAATTTTCCCCATTAAAACATCATTTTGTGATCACAAAAGTGATCGCAAAAACCTCATCGTCAAGCGGATTCATCGTTTAATGAGGTAATCGTTAAGCGGGGCACCACTGTATAGTATAATACCATTTCTCTTTCTCCATGCAAACTGGCTTTGAGCCTAGTCTACCTCAAAGGGTTGTACCGAAAAAGGGATGGGAACCAGGCACCCCAACCTATGAGCTTTAGGGAGATATGTAGGTTTTTTTTAAAAAAATAATGAGGATTAGTGTCTTCTCTTAGAGCCAATAACTAACTTTGTAATTAAGGTTAAAAGTCTGTTCCTCCAGAGATGTATTCCTTCAAAGCTGCTGCATTTGTGCCATCTCAACAAGGCCTGTGGTTTAGCTCCCAACGACCAATTGCCTCAGGACCCAAACTAATTTGATCTTCCGGAGCTTCAAAAACTTCATATGAGGACAATCATATGTCAAGGCAGCAATGTGAGCAGGGCTTGGAACCAGTTGTAAGTGCCAGGAAGGGCCCTTTGGGGCAAAGCTTTGGAGAGCTACAAAACGACCCACCCACTCCCAAATATTACCTTTTAACGGTTTCGGTAGAAAATGTGCGGCAGGCTTGTTTTTCTTGACGTGGTTTCCTTTCATGATTTCCCCTTCTTTGTTAAGACCTAAATACCAGCCTCTCCCAGACTGCTGTTGTCTGTAGATCATGGACGAGTAAGTCACATAATAATTTTCAAAAACCGACTCTTTGAATTTGCATTCGGGCGTGAAATGTTCCTGCAAGGAAAAGCAGTTGTGAGGGGGAGAGAAGGAAGGGGGAAAAAAATCAGTGTGGGTTAAACATCACATCTGCTAATTCAGAAATGCTTCAGTATTTTGCTGGCTTCTGTAGGGATAAAAGGTCCCTCGTGACTTCACCTCTCCTTTCTGATTAGAAAACGGTAACCTCTAAAAAGAACGAGTGCCAGGAAGAAGACAATTTTTTTTTCAAGCAGGGGACATGGTCAACAAAAAAAAAAAAATAAATCTGTGAAGAAATATTGATCCGAGAGAGAATTTGATTATCAGAACAATTTGGAAGGCAGAATGACTACTCGCATGTAAGACTGCCCATCCCACTCACTCTTCACAGGTGGGCTGACCGAGGGGGTTAAGCCTGAGGAACGCCCGGGGGGGGGGGGAAGAGAGAGAGGAACAGGGCCTTTTTGGGGTTTGCCCCCTGCCTCAGAAAACCCCCAGAAATCCCCCTCGGTTCTCTCCTTGATGTCTTTTAAGAAACTCCTTTAAATGTTTTTCTTCCGGCAGCCTTTCCAGAATCAGCCAACCCAAGATACATGATTGTATCAGCCGTTATATATTTATTATTTTGTCTGTTTTTCGTTTGTTGATGTCCCTGTTAGTGAATTGATTAGTTGAGTTTGGAGCCCTATTATGTCTAGGTTTTGTGGCGTTGTGAACTGCCCGGAGCAGCCATTGGTCAGAGGGGCAGTATGAAAATTTAATGAACGAATGAATCAGGAAGCCCATGAGAAAACCAAGGCATTTTGTGATTTGCTATGGGACGTGCCTAGAGTAAAACCCGTTCAAGGCATGAAAGCAGCACAAAGCAAAATAAAACAGTACCACCACATCAAAAGGACTTTTACCAACTGGCTGATGTTAAAATAGCATCTACAGGCTACCTCATTACATGGCAATTATTTATTTATACCCCTTTTATCAGTATCCTGCAGGTGGGAAGCTCTTGAGAGTCCATAATAGCTACTGGAAACCAATGCCGTACAAGCCAAACGGTGTCCCAGGCACTGCAGTGAAATCCGACATTGTTTTCCTCAAGGCTTCTTCATGTTCTAAAGAAAAGGAGTGCCTTTATTTCAGGTGGAAGGAGAGCTTAGCGAAGCTCGGAGGGCAAAATGCTCGGCTTTTAAATGGTGTTGAATTTGATTGGAGATTGGCTGGCCGTCTAACCCAACTCCCCAGATCATGAAGACAATGCAGAGATATGGCATCTCCATCAGATGATTGATTCTCTGGCTTGCAGACCTCCAGCGAGGGACAACCCAGTGCAGTGTCTCTCAGAGATGTCTAGGAATAAATTCAAGGGCTGGGGGCTTTCTCAGATCAAGATGATCGAGATCAGTTAAAAACTGGAGAGGTCAATTTGGGACAGCATCCCCCCCCTCCAATTTTTTTTTTTGTAAGATCCATATGACAGTGGAACCACTTACTGAGTACACTTGCAGTCATGGGTAGCCTTCGAGCAGACCAACCTGCTGGGGAAGCCCTAGGACCACGTTTCTCCTAAGACTGTATGAAAGAGTCTCGTGGACCAGATGTGGGAATCCCTGCAATTTGCATCTGGTCTACGGGCCACACAATCCCTGGTGAAGCCTCTATAGCCTATAACAGCAGCAGCAACAGCAACAACTTGTATTGCTGGCACATGCTGAGTTTTGAAGAGAACATTGCAGCACAACTTGTCAAAAACCTTGTACCCTCAGCCATGCATGCAAATGTATATGCATGCATTAGCATGTTGCCTTCATTTCCAAAATTCAAAAAATGGGTAGCCCTCCGATCAAGCGACAAAGGAACAGCTCCCTTTCTGCATCATCCTTGCTGAAGCAAGCTGGTGGGAACCGAGAGGAAAACCGTGGCATGCGTCATCCAATTAAGAGCCGTAAAAGAGAACCCGAGAGTGTGCGGTGGGTGATTATAGCTTATGTGCAGCAATTTGCTGCCGTTTAGGGAGAGCAAAGCTTGCTCCATTCAGAGATGAATGATCAAATTAGGAGCCCAGCCATACCATTGTCGTCCTGCAATTTCTTCTGATGGCCCCTTGCAATGTTGTGCCATCCGCACAGGGGGGCACTTGCAGGGAATACATCCCTTTGCGCACCCGCTGTTGCTCTCAGGCCAGTACTCAAATCTGCATTGACCAAAAGCCTGCGTGGCCCTGGATTCATCAGTTTGCACCAGTTAGGGTCATTCTGGGGACGGCTTCTAAGAACGTAAGAAGGGCCCTGCTGGGTCAGGCTAAGGGTCCATCTAGTGCAGCTTCCTGTATCTCCCCGTGGCCCCACCAGATGCCTCTGGGAGTCCATGAGAGGCGAGTAGAGACCTGTCTCCTGACCCCTCTCCCCTGCATCTGGCATTTGGAGGTATTTCCTTTGACGCCTGAAGATGATACATCCCCATCATGGCTTGCCACCTGCGATGGGCTTTTCCTCCAGGAATTTGTCTAATCTGTTCCAACTCTATCTCCAGCCGCCCACACCTGCTTTCACAGATACAGTCTCCCTTTTCCACTTTGGAACTTTGAACCAGCACATGTGGTTCTACTTCACATCCTCATTTCACCACAAGAACCCAGCGGGGTAGGCTTGACTGAGACACACCGACTGGCTCAAGGTCATCCAAGAAGCTTCATGGCAAAATGGCCATAAAATCAGGTAAGCCCATGTTCCCTCACTTTAGATCCCCAGATGTCCTTAGGCTCAAACGCCCAGAAGCCTTCACCATGACCTCTGCTGGGCAGGACTCCTCCTCATAGCTATGATAGAAGAAATGAAGGAGGAGTGGAGACACGTTAAGGCTTCTTTCTGTAAGGGGGTGATTCTTAAATGTGGGGTTTCACTGGTTCTTGGATGACATCTCCCAGATATTAAAGCAAACACAGTCAAGTCATGGCTTCTGGGAGTTACAGTCCAGAAATCAGAAGGGGGTGTTGGAACCTCTAATGAAATGATAATTGGTCCCAATTCTGCCCTCCAAAGGTACACCCTGATCCCACCCCATGTCATGCCTGCTTAGCCTTTCTGCCCTCACCTGCTAGAAGAACAGTTGGGTTGATGGATGGGTGATTTAAGAGACATGAAAAAAGCCACACTGGTTGATGATCTATTCATCTGAATGTTTTACAAAATGCACAAGCTTAAACATCATTCGGGAAGGTTCTGCCAATATTTCATCAGTCCATCAGTACCATTCCCCCCCCCCCAAATGGACCATGGTATAGAGAAGTCCTTTGACCATCACTTTTCGAAACAATGAACAAGAGTAAGTCTCCAACCTGTCTTACTGTTCTGTCATCCCATTCCTGCTCACCCCTTATTTGACCTGTAAATTGACTGGATTATATCTGATAATTTCTCCAGCCAAATGTCCAGACTTCCTGGAACATCGTATTGGCTCTCCTTTCCAAAATGCCTTGATTCCTTGGCTTTCGTATAATCGTCCTCTCCCAATTGTAAGCCATTCTTGCTCTGTTAGGACTAGTAGGAGCTGTCTCTGTGTGTAAATGTAAGCCCTATGAACTCTTGGTTCAGCCTAAAGGAATGGGACTAAGGAAGAGCAGGGTTAGGAGTAAGAGATTTGATTTAGAAGGAGAAGAAGAGCTGAAAAAGCCGAAGCTGCTTTTTGCCAGTTGAAGAACGAAGGTTCTTGACAACTTGGTTTAGGTATAGTTTTTATAGGTTTATGTTGGAGAGGTGAATCTATACAGGGAATTCATGAATTGCATACTCTTGTATCGATATTTTATTTTAGGATTTTGAAGATTCTCCTGCACTATGGATATCCAACCCAGCTGAGGCAGATATATTGGATCTTTGTCTGTCTTTGAAATCAAAGAGGCATTTGAACTTTGTAAATCGAGCAACTTCTGCTTTCGTGCTGCTGCCCAGGTGCACAAATGGCAGCCTTTTGTTGTTATAATTATTCGTGCTTTCTGTCACACAAATGCGAATAAGAAGACGTGCATTTTGCAAATTCGTGCTTGCTAGATGAGTCAGTAGGAAGCAAATAGCCGCATAGAACCTAAAAGTGCTACATATGTGTGGCACAGGTGTGTGTGTGTGTGTGTGTGTGTGTGTGTGTCTGTGTGGGCAAGGGGAGCCAACATGAGCGTGCACTTCCTTCAGACTTTTCACATTGCATTAGCCAAAGTATTCAGATCGGTCTTGCCTTAGCGCGGTGCGTCTCATTCTCCCACTTCGCCTCCATTCAGACAGGAAGAAATGATAATCAAATAGATTTGAAACCTGAAAGCCATTCAAGCAGGCTGGGGAGATGACAGGGAAGAGGCAGAAGTTCTGCTCCAATTACTTCTCCCATGAAAGGAGCCCCAGAGGACAAGCACCAGTGTCTTGGTTGCTACTCAGAGATGCCATTGCCTGCTCCCATGAGGATAGTGTTCAAGGCGTTGTCTCCTGGAGTGAATGGAGGGGGCAGCCATCTCCTCTACCTCCCAGAAGCCCTGGCCTCCTCTTTTCATGAGATGGTTATGCATCAGACAGAGGACATTTCCCAGTCTGTTTCCAAGGATAGGTACCTAAGATCCTAGGAAGCTCCCTCGGGCCAGGTCAAGGCCATGCTTTCGGGCTGGATCCTTTCCCGGTCCTGCCAGGAGATCTCTGACATTCCCTGGTGGATCAACCACCCATCCAAACATTAACCAAGACCCAACCCTGCTGAAGCTCCAAAAGATAGCCAAGATCAGGTGTGCCAACCACGGTTTTCAGCCTTTAAGACTCTTGCCACGTAATCCCATCCATGTTCTCTCAGATCAGAGCTTAGAAAGTAACGGTTAAGAACAGAGATGAGCACGAACCGTCGTTCGCCAGTTCGTGCCGGTTTATTTATCAACCAAACAAATGTTGGACATTTCAAAGCCCCACCTCCTCTGGGAGGCTCCCAATCAGAGGCAGTGCTTGGAGGAGGCGGGGCAGGGAAGGCAGGCTGCTTCCTCCAAGGAGCTGCCTGCCAGAGGAGGCAGGGCTTTAAACAAACCAGCATGAACCCGCAGTTTGTGCTCTTCTGTACTGAAGAATAATGAATACAATGGCCAAATGAAGCCACATGTAACTGAGCAGAAGTGAGTCCCAGAGCATCATCTGGCTCTGAGGAAGTGGACTTGATCCAGGAAGCTCACATTTTAATAAAAATGCCACAACATTTGTCTCTTCTTTATTTTCTATTTTTCTTTTGTTTTGGCCTGATATGCTAGCACTGACCAGCTACCTTTTCTAAAACTATGCCTGTGAAGTAGGTTAGCCTGGGAGACTGACTAGCCCAGCCACCGACAGGTTTCATGGCTGAGTCAGGATTTGAACTCAGATTTCCTGCCACATTCTAACTGCTACACAGTGGCATTCATAACCAACCTGCACATCTTAAGGCTGTCGTGACACTTTTGGATTTGTTTGTTTGTGTGAGTGACTGGGAGGGATTTTTCTGGACTGGGGTCATTGTCTTTCTATCCAGCACTAATCAATCATTCCTTCCAGCTTTTGAGTTCAACGACAGTCCTGTCTCTCTGCTGAGTGTTCTATCCCTTTCATCAGTTTTCGGCAGTTGTTTGTTGCTCTCGATCTCTTTGGTTGGTCGCTAGTATGTGTGTAGTAAAGAAAGCAGTATGCACAAGATTGTACTTTCAAGCAACTGCATGTAAATAAATGTTTTTATTCCTACAACTGTCTCAGTGTGAGTTGTTGAGACTTTAAGTGCCAGTTAATGGGAAAGGGGTGGACTCTGGGGAACTTGAAGCTATTCTCCTGCTGTGTCACAAAAAAGAGAATTTTACCAGGAATTCAAAACTCTGCAACACAACCTAGCCAACTGCTTTTCTGGATTCCTCTTGGGAACTGACATAATAACGACAGTTTGACCTTCAGACTGCCTCACTACTTTCCTGGTGGTTACCCAGACCATTCTTGCTGTGACAGGTGAGTATGCATTTCGGCGACATACCCGTAATTAGTCATTTGTTCAGGCGATGCTTTTTGGAAAAGTGAGTGGAGGAGTCCTGATGTCGTAATTGGCCCCCATGGTTTGCGAGAAAGAAAAAGAAAAGCAATAATAGCAGCTCTAGAGTTCAGGCAGCTCTGAAATTCTTTTATCGCCCACTCTGGCTATTAGGTCTTTAGAGGAAGCCCTTCCATTCAAGCCCTCTTTTTGAGCTTTTAGCCAAGTTTCTGGCTTCATTTGTTAAAAATGAAAGGGCCAGGGGAATCCCTCTGTCTTTCTCCTTTCCCTAGTGTTAAAAAATAAAGAGAGGGAATTTTTTAAAAACGTGGGAGGTTCATTTAGGTAGACCATATCCCGAAGCTCATCAAGGAGTTATTAATCAGAGCGCTGCTGGGTGGTGAATCACAAAGCTTAAAACAGGAACGGCTCGCTCCGTTGGAATGAAAGGATGGTGCAAGTCTGGCTGATTGCTAGTTTGCAATATTGGGCAGGGCAAAAGATTATGGATAAGGAGACCCTTCCCCCCCTCCAGAATGAAATGGGCGTCTAATACAGGGAATCTGGGAAGCTATCATTAAATGAATGAATGAATGAATGAATGAATGAATGAATGAATGAATGAATGAATAAATAAATAAATAAATAAATAAATAAATAAATAAAAGGAACTTTTACAGGCTATACCTTAAAAGGGACAGGATACTGGTTGGGAGGGGTGTCTCCTTCTTCTCTGAAGACCTCACATGGAAAAGTTTCATTTTCCAGAACATCGCTTTCGTATGCAACATATACGGCCACCCTACATGGCGCCATCATTTACGTTTCATGCTAAGTTGTTGGAAAGGGGAAACAGGGGACTAAAGAGAAATACAGAGCGCTCAAAGTGGGTACGAGCAGAGCTGCAACTAGCAATTTTGATGCCTGGGGTGCTGCTATCCTAATGGTTAAGTATTTTCATCACATGAAATCAGGATAGACCAGGAGAAGATGAAGGACTGGAGAAGAATGAGTCTGAGCACAGGTCACTCCCTTCTAGTTGGTTACCCTGCCAAGAGGTTGTGGTGGGATATATGATCTGATGGAGTTATTCCAGTAGCTGCTGGAAGTTTTTGCAACCTCGCATGCTGCTTTTAGTAGTTTTGGCCGGGAGGGATCTTTTTGGGCTATGATGACTATCAATCTATCCACTACTCACCAAGCGTTCCTTCCCTGGCTCTGAATTCAAAGAGAGCCCCACCTTTCTCCTCTGTGCTTTCCCCCTTTCTTTTCTCTGTTGGAAGCAGTCAGTGAGTCTGTTGAAGTCTATTGAAACAGGCAGTGATGTTGTCCGTTTGCTGTTTGACCTGTAAGTCCTGAGACCTTTTATTCTTTTACCTGTCTCAGAGTGAGCTAAGGAGACTGTAAGTGCCAGATGATGAGAAAAAGCTTGTCTGCTCTGGGATTCCTTGCACTTCTGCTGGACAGCTAGACAAAGCTAACCGGAAATTTCAAAACTCTGCAACAGTAGCAAAGGTCTTATCCCTATTGCAGGGCAAAGCAACAGCCAAAGAGGGAATTCGTAATAACAGTCCTAAAAGTCCGGTCTCCTTCCTGGATTAGTTCTATATCCTGTCATTGGTATGTACGCCATTCCTCAGGAATCATGGTCCATAGCTCCTATCGCTCCTGTCTCCATGGACCACATTGGCTGTGCAAGGTGGGAGCTATATAGCTCAGCATAACTAGAGGCACTACGTTGAGGGATCCGGAGTTTGGGAGGTTGATTCCCCACTTATGCCTCCTTGACAGGGGCTGGACTAGATGATCCCGAGAGCCCTTCCAGGTCTACAGCTGTTGGAAGACAACAGCTGCCCTCCCCTGCGGAGGCCGGCGAGACTGGCTTTCTCAACCGTAGGCCTCCATAGAGGAGAAGCTGATGTTCCAGCTTCTAATTTGGGACCGAAGGACCACAAACCAAATGCAAATCTCAACTCCGTTCCTGAAAAGGCGCTTTTCAACTCGGTAGGCTGGCAGCATCGCTCGCTTAAAATTCACTAGCTTGGAACATTCGTGCTGGGGTAATTGGCTCTCCCCTTTGATAAGGCGCGCGCAGCGGATGAGTGGGTTGCGAGGGCTGAGCGGAGTCAGTCAGAGGAGATAATTTGGATGGAAAAAACCCTCAAGGATCAGGAGGATGTGGGGCGGCTGTCACACTTTAAAAAGTGGGGCCTGCGGCCATATACTGTAGGTTTTTCAATCAGCAAACCGAGCTGATAGATCCTTAATTTTTGTTTTTCATGACAGCTACCAGAATTCAGCAGGATTTCCCCCCAGCCCAAATTCCAGTAGTTTTAGAAAAAAAAAATCCACCAAAAATACAGGTAGCCCAAAAGCTTGAAAAGTCTCACCCATGTTGTCCTCTGTGTTTTCATGGTCTTTGTGAAGATCTTCAAACCACTCTGAGAACTTGGATTTCGTTCGTTCGTTCGTTCGTTCGTTCGTTCGTTCGTTCGTTCGTTCTTTCTTTCTTTCTTTCTTTCTTTCTTTCTTTCTTTCTTTCTTTCTTTCTTTCTTTCTTTCTTTCTTTCTACTAAAACTACCAGAATTTTCACTGGGGGAATTCTTGCTGAATTCTGGTCGCTACAACGAAAGCAATCTGCACATCCCATGCCTACAGATCATAGCTCAGCGTCAGAAAACATCAGCAGAGGCTTCTGCTGGCAGAATCTTTCCAGGTGCTGGACCTGTTTTAGGTAGGGATGTTTGCAGGTCTTTGGGCCTGAGTCCAACTCCAGATCCAAGTCTTTGAGTCCAAGTCTCAAGTCTGAGTCTCAAGTCCCTACCTGGGGAACTCTGGGAGTTGTAGTCCCCAGACTATGTCTCCCTAGCCTTGCCTGAGGTGGTTTCCTCTTCCTCCTGCCCTACTAGACTGTGGGCTCCTCTTTTTATAGCAACTCCCTTCCAATGAGGGACCCTCCACTTGGCTTCACCTGACCGCCCTTCCTCCTCCTCCTCCTCCTCCTCCTCCTCCTCCTCCTCCTCCTCCATTCCTCTGCTCACCTGCGCACCCTCCCATTGCCCTCACCGCCCTCTCCAGGTCCTCCTACCTTCCTCCTCTGTCCTGAGGCTTGGGGAGGTGGTTCCCCCCCCAAAAAAAAGAGCTTCTCCCTGTATTGAGACTTGAAAACACAACTCTTAAAAATGGGTCAGAGTACTGAATTGATTCCAAGTTGTGTCACCAATGCAACGTCAGTCGGACCTGATAACGAGTCGCAAGTGGCTAGTCGCCATCCCTGGTTTGAGGCGTAGGTTTCAATATTTTGGAAATCTGTGGCCAGGGTGGGACTAAAACCCAGTGCAGACTCACACTCTGTGTGAAACTAGAGCCACCTGTGTACACTGGAAAGTGCCCTTTATATGCAGAAGGTCCAAAGTTTTAGTGCATGGTTTTTCCAATTAATTGATCTTTTAATCTCAAAATTTCTTTAATCTCTCTTTCAAGTTGTCCTGTAATCACCATAGCATGTGCAGAGCTTTAAATGGATGCCATGGGAAGGACTGGTGCTTTTGATCTGTCCTGAACCTCCAACCATTCGCCGAGGATCAGGTAGCCAGAGATGTAGTAGAAAAACCTTCGCCCGACCCTCTGGAAAATGGTCACCCATGGCCATCAAGCCGGCACCCTCTACATGGGTCAGAACTCAACACTATATCACCCCAATGCTCAGGCTGGTTGGAGTTGAGGGGGGTTTGTAGGCCACCATCTCCAGAAGGTGCCAGGGAAGGGAAGTCAAATCATGACAGGTCCAACCCCCGCACAGAACAGAGACCTAGTCACTGTGCAGGAACAAAATCAAGTAATTGCCCACATCCTTGGGTTGGGAGAGATTTATATTCAACAGAGCTTCTGCTGGCCTAGCATGAACTCCACTAGCCCTCAGTCATCTTGGATGGTTAGGATTGCACTTCTGATCAGCAGCCACACTTCTCACAAGTGGGAGATTTTCCCCCAGCTTTCACCATTGGAGTTTTCACAACCTTGCATGCTGCCTGTACTTTGAGTGACTGGAAGGCACGTTTCTGGGTGGGAGTGACTGTCAATCTATCCAGCAGTAACCAATTGCTACCTTTGAATGCGAAAAGAGCCCCGCCTCTTTGCTCAGTGTCTTTTTCCCTTCTCTAGAGTCTATTGAGAGCAGTCAGTGAGTTTAAGTCTTGCTGAAAGCAGCCATGTTTGTCGGTTTACTGTTTAATCTTTTCAAAATTGTACGTAATTTTTTTTAAAAAAATTCCCTCCTTACAAATGTCTGAGAGCGAGTTACTGAGAGTATTAAGTGCCAGTTAATGAGAAAGGGGGAAGGACTCTGCAGGGTACTTGAAGCTAATTCTGCCCTGTGAATCCTGTACTTCTGTTATGCAGTTAGAGGCATTTCACCAAAATTTCAAACTTTGCAACAAACGGAAGCCAACACTGGGAAAAGAATGAGGGAGAAATTGTGAAGAGACTCTGCTCCCCACCCCACCCATCTCCCAATATCTGAGCATTCGAGTTCAGTCTCATATGAGAAAAGATAAAGATTTGTTGTGGCAAAAGTCTGCGCTGACAGCCATGAAAGGAATATTTGCGAGAAGAAGGGGAAAAGATGAAAGATAGCAGAAGGGATGGAGGAAAGCCTTTGAAAAATGGGCCAACAGGTAATTAAGCCTTCAAAAGGGAGAAAGCCACAGTGGCTGGCAAGATTGCGACAGATACCGATCTAAATAATGTACAACTTGTTTATTCAACCCCTCTGGCCTGCTAAAATCTCCTTAAAGATTACACCTGAAAACCTCACAGTTTCCCTTTTGGGGAAAAAAAGCGACCTCTTTTTAAAAATCATAATACGATACAAATGACTTATTCCACAATTCCTTTTTGGCCTAGCCTCCAAAGTGGCCCAAAACAGCACAAGAACAGAAGCTTTTAGCCTCTGTGACTCAGGAGGCAGACCAGGAGGGTGACGTTGGAGTAAGGTAGAGGTTCCCCTTGACAATTTGTCCAGTTGTGTCCGACTCTAGGAGGTGGTGCTCATCTCCGTTTCCAACCCATAGAGCTAGCGTTTTGCCCGCAGACAATCCTCCGTGGTCATGTGGCCAGTGTGATTAGACACAGAATGCTATTTACCTTCCCACCATGGTGGTACGTATTTATTTAATTGCATTTTTTGCATTTTGCATGCTTTCGAACTACTAGGTTGGTGGGAGCTGGGACAAGCGACGGGAGCTCCCTCCGTCGCGTGGATTCGATCTTACGACTGCAGGTCTTCTGAACTTGCAGCACAGAGGCTTCCGTGGTTTAACCCACAGCACCAAGTTAACACCAAACTTGGGTCCCCAGATGTTCTTGGACTACAACTCCCAGAAATCCTGGCCAACACAGTTAGTGGTGAAGGCTTCTGGGAGATTTAATGCCAGAACATCTGGGGACCCAAAGTTTGGGACCACTGATTTAGAGCATCACAACATGCCAGTAAGGGGGACACAAGGTTGTGACCCCTGACAACCGGCTCCTTCCGCGGCCAAAGAACAAAACCTTCCTGTCGGTAGAAACCAGCATGTCTCACATAAGGAAAGAACATGATGAGAAATAACACCCAACGAAGCGGTGAAATTAATAGCCAGGAAGAAAAGGAGGTCTAAGATTGCTTGACTACATAAGCAGTTTGCAAAACAGAAAAACCAGACAAAAATGTCAGGAAGCAAAACCGTGTGCCTCGCTGTATGAATATGAAACAACAAAATGAAAGATGAGAAAGCATTTTGTGGGAGACAGATTTGGAACAGAAAGCAAATTCTTTCCATCTGAGTTCTTTTCTCAGCCACCTGACATCTTTCTAACAAATTTTTTGAAGGGGTTTGGAAATCCTTTGGGAATGGCCAGAGACGAGGAAGTTCACTTTTTGATGCGATCATCTCCTGGAACATCTTAGCCTGCAGGCTCATGCCAGTTGGGCCGTGTTGCTTAAGAAGTCCTGCAAAATGTAGCATAAGAAATAAATTTTTCCAGATTGCTGGGACAGCTCTGGGCTATAGATTGGGATTGGAAAGAATGTGCTAAAATATTACTTCATTACCTTTAGTTGCTTAAACATCCCAACAATCACTTTAAAAGTGCTAGGTAAATTATTAAACACCATCTCTCTCAAATAAAGACTAACATATTGCATTCATTAATTTTGTTATGTTTTGGGGTAGAATTTAGGATTAGTTAAGTTTTTTTTTGCTAGTTCTATTTTTTTTCCAACCAACCAACCAACCAACCAACCAACCAACCAACCAACCAACCAACCAACCAACCAACCAACCAACCAACCAACCAACCAACCAACCAACCAACCAACCAACCAACCAACCAACCAACATTGATGGCTGGTACAGATAGAAAGGTGACAATTCAGTGGAGGTGTAAGGTTGTAATAGGAACAAAGTTTTCTTCCATACAATCCAAGCAGATGATACGTCAGCACTGAATCTTCTGAATATCGTTTTATCAACAACAACAAATCGATATTTTGCTTTCAGCATGAATTATCTCATCTCTAGCCTACATTGTGAAACCAATGAAGCCGATGAGAGCCACGACAGCTGAAGGACTCTCCCAAAACAGCACAGAAAAGAAACTATCCAGGTCAATAAGCCGTATGCAACACCATAACTAGGAAGATAACCATTTCTCTGCCTCAATAGTTAATTCGACTTACTTTTCAACTTTGCGGCTTCTGCAAACTGAAACGTCCATGCCCATCTCTGCATGCAACACATTTGTTAATCAGCTTTCTATCCAGAGCTTGCTTTGCGCATCACAGCTTGCCTCGGCTTTAATCATCACCTGGCTCATTTGCATGCTTAACTTTGACAAAAAATGTCATTCCGAAGGGCTGCCATTGTCAGAAATATCATCGTTATGAAATCTCTTTATTTTATTTTAAATACAGTTTAAAGCCACCGGAAAAGCTGGAATTTGTTATTTAAATAGGATGATGCAGCAAAACTTAATTCCAAGGCAAACAAGATTAAACAGGAAACAGAATGCATAGACAAGCATGGATAAATAGGATGGTATTGGCAAATACAAAAATATGTTTTTTCCGCCTTAATTGAGCATACTGTTATTATTAACTAATGCTTCTTTGAGCTGAAGACTACGTGGGGAATGGATTGACCTTCCAGGTTTACTTTCATCCTGCAGGAAAGTCAGTGTTTATCATTTGTAAAGTCTGTTGTTGTTGTTTAGTTGTTAAGTCGTATCCAACTCTTCATGACCCCACGGACCAGAGCACGCCAGGCCCTCCTGTCTTCCACTGCCTCCCGGAGTTGGGTCAAAGTCATGTTGGTTACTTCGATGACCCTGTCCAGCCATCTCGTCCTCTATTGTCCCCTTCTCCTCTTTCCTTCACACTTTCCCAACATCCTGGTCTTTTCCAGGGAGTCTTCTCTTCTCATGAGATGGCCAAAGTATGGAGAGGGCAACTTGCAGCCTTTACTTTTATAGGTCTACACAGAATCAAATCTCCCTTTTTATAATGATGGCCATTCACAGATCAGTGCGAGGTCACTGACTGGAGAAATCATAATACTGGTTTGAACCAGAGATGGGCACAAACAGGAGAAACAATGAACTGGGATGGTTCAGACCCCGAACCACCCCTGAATCTTAGAAACATGAACTGCTTCACAGTTGTTTTTTCCAATCCATACTTGGTGGGAAGGGAACTGAATGTCTCTACCTATTATGGAAGGAAAGCCAGACCACTGTCTCTGAGGATGATGATGGAGGAAGGAGAGGGGGAGGCAGCAGGACCACGCAGCGGGCCCATGGGGGCAGGGGGAAGGGGGGAGGGCCATCCATTTTGCTGAAGCAAAAAGAAGCACCGAGGGGGAAAAAGTTCAGCACATGGTTTTGTTTCAGCAAGATGGCTTACAAAAATCAAACTAAGAACTGAACCACAAACTAACCTTGTTCATGTGTGGGGTTTTTTTTATTGGCAGCTCAGTGAATGGCCATCTCCGGTTTGGACTACCGCTCCAGGAACTAATGGCCACCGGCTGCAGAACACTATCGTCCAAAATGAAGACTCTTCTAAGAACTCCACTCCGGAGCATAGAGCAGCATCTTATGTTGAGTCAGTGGTAGCTTTGTATGACCGACATTGTCCGGCAGCAACCACTGGGAGGAGAAACATTTCTGGTGGCCAGGCAGGCAGCAGGACTGCTCGGCAGCTGCAGGAGTTGCTGCTGATCCTATTGTGGCCTGTACCCCACCCAGATTATCATTTTGGAGCCTTGAGGTTTCTAGAAAGCTCACCACCAGCCCACAGGGGGCTTTAAACCTAGGCCTTGGGCCACTGTTACCAGGTTGTAAGCAAGAAGAAGAAGGCTCAGGAGTCATGGTGCTCATGCTTCACCTTGTGCCTTGCTCTGAATGGTACAACATGCCCAGAACATGCATTTGCGGTCTTTCTCGCCAGCCCTCTCTCTCCCTCTTTAGGTCTTCTGATGCTCAACAAACATGAAAGCACGTTTGTACTGGCTTTAAGTTTTTATTTATTTATTTAAAATGTTCAAATAAAAATTTAAAGGTCCATCTCCACCCTATTCCATGCTGCCCCTCGGGCTCCCCGGGTCAGTACAAAGGTGCTTTAATGTTTGCTGAACATCAGAAAATCATGTCAGAGAGAAAGAACATCAGATTCACTCTTCCCCTAGGGAAAACCTCCATGAAAAATAGAGGAAAAGGCTCCCTCATCCACTACTCCCCACCCGAAAAGAAAAGAAAGAGAGAAAAGCTTTCTAGTTTACTTTCCGTCTTCTGAATCATCCCACTGTAATTTTAATTTGCATGGTATGCAAACCTATTTTAAAATACATACTTGGTTGTTTTTGCTTGTTTCGATAAATATTCAAGAAATATATATTTTAAAAGCAACTCATTGTGCCGTTAAAGCACCCACCCGCCCATCCACACATAAAGAGCCCATGTGAATTTTTAAAAAGCCCACCTCTATGGCAATTTCTTCTACGACCCAGACACTGTCATTATAATAAATAATTAAATAATTAATAACAATTAAATAATTAAAACAATAT
This sequence comes from Pogona vitticeps, assembly GCF_051106095.1. Taxonomy (NCBI): domain Eukaryota; kingdom Metazoa; phylum Chordata; class Lepidosauria; order Squamata; family Agamidae; genus Pogona; species Pogona vitticeps. The sequence goes on along the minus strand of NC_135793.1, from coordinate 23,230,713 downwards.
TAAACGTCTTGGGTTCATGCTATCAAAAAGACCACATCTCGCGCTCTGAGACTGCCCAGGCATTAAGATCATCAGGGGAGGTCTTCCTCTCAGTTCCCCCACTCTCACAGGTACGTTTGGTGGGGACATGAGAGGGGACCTTCTCAGTGGCTGCTCCTTTAGACTCTGGAACTCCCTCCCACTGGAGGCCCGGCTGGCCCCATCTTTGCTGTCCTTCCGCAAGCAGGTGAAGGCCGTTCTCTTCAGGCAAGCTTTATTTTAAATGACTGGCTGCCTAAGTGGGTTTTGTTATTTTTTTTTAATGGATGGCTGTGCCTTATTGCTTTGAATATATTTTTAATGTTGGTTTGTTTACCTTCTTTTAGTGTGCTATTTGTTTGGTCCTTTTTAGTACTTGTATATTTAGTGTTTTTAGCTTTTAAATATTGTCTTTTAATGAGATAAGGTGCCTTGGGTCCTTTTTAAGGAGAAAGGTGGGGTAATGAATGAATGAATGAATGAATGAATGAATGAATGAATGAATGAATGAATAAACAATCAATCAATCAATCAAACAAACAAACAAACATTTATTGTAGCTGGAGTTAAACTATTTGGTGTGCAAGGCTCTTGTGCATTAAGCCAAGACTTTACAAAGAATTAAGATACTTGCAGTCAAGAATCACTGCTGTTAGAGACTCAGTGAAGGATCAGCTCTGGGTTGAGTCGGGTTGTGGGATTTAAAGCGTGTGTGTGCGCGCGCGCGCACACACACACACACACACACACACACACACACACACACACACACACACACACACACACACACACACACACACACACACACACACACAGACTTTTCCACTACGGATATTGCAAGGCCCTGTCAAGGCCACGTCGCAATCCCAACAGCTTGGATGGATTTGTAAATACTGTATACCAGCAAGGTAAGCGGAGGCCCTGATGGGCTTCTCTGAGCGAGGGCATCCAACTCCCAGTTGCCTCATTGTTCTGGAAAGGATATGAAGAAAGCCTGTTTGGCAAAAGGGCGACTTCGTTTCTGTTTGTACAGGCTGTGAATTCCCTGGTTAACCAACACAGCCTCCCGGGAGCAAAGCGTGACAAATCATAACACCAGCTTCTAACAAAATACCAAGTTGCAAAATACCGTTGCAACTCCGACCCTTCCCTTAGTGAATAAAAGCATTCCTAGGATAAAACCTTTATCCACACAGTAATGCCAAATCTCTAGGTTCTGGATGGCTGTAATGCTAAGTCTAGAATATTGCAGCTCCTTAGCTTTCCAGGACAAAATCAAAGAATTCATTGTCATCTTAAAACTGCAGAAATGGAAGGGACCCCCATTGAGTCCAGACCCTATTAAGGAGACCCAGTGGGGAATCAAACTCCCAACCTCTGGCTCCACAGCCAGAGACCTAAGCCACTGAGCTATCCAGCAGTTGGGTGTGCATGTGTGTCATGGGCTGGGCCCTTTACCCTGCCACAGAGGCAAGCTGAGTAAGCCACAGAGGTGGGGCAGGTGAAGGCTGGGAAAGGCAGCTCTGCAACAAGAAGTCTCAGGAGATCTCATGCAGGAGCTCCAGTCCCTGCCTTGTTCCACATGATATGATGAGCTCAAGTACATGCACTCACTGGTTCCCTTCCCAGTTCCTTCCCATGGACCTGGTTTGATGGTGAGCAAATAGATTGTTAAGTGTTGGAATTTAGCAAACTTCATAGGCTGGCTTTAAGAGGCTTTAGCTGGGAGGGACCTTTCTGGACTGGGACGCCTGTCAATCAATCCAGCAGAAAACCAACTGTTCCTTCTGCCTCAGAGTTTGAAGAGAGCCACGCCTCTCTACTTAAGAATTCTTTTCCTATATTTTTTTCTGCCAGTTTGTGTGCAGTCATGTAGTTAACTGTCTGTCAGTTAGAGTCAGTGTTCTGTCATTCATGTAGTTAGTCATTATGCAGCTATGAATCAGTTAAGCTCTGTGCATGTAACCAGTCATTATTTTTCTACCGAATGCTGTTTCTTTCAATCTGTTCAACTGTGAAATGACCCTTCTTTTTTTATTCTTTCTCTTACCAATTGCTCAAGAGTGGGTTATTGAGACTGTAAGTGCCAGCTGATGAGATATTAAGGGGTGGTCTACTCTGGGGAGATTGGAAGCAGCTAGAGAAATTCAGCCCAAATTCAAAACTCTGCAACATAACCTTTGTTCTCACATTCCACTAAAAGTCAAGAAGAAGGGAGGGGTACCTCTTTTGAAGAGGAGGGCGGAGGGCCAAAGTCAATTCCACAGAAGCTCTTGGGGGCTGAATATTCGTAGTGCATACAGCCAATGAGAAAAGTATGGATCAAAAATACAAGAAAATTCTAGTTTAGAGCCAGTATGTTGCTACCAGTAACAATCCACTCCAGTATTTTTTTGGGTGGAGTGGGAAATGTCCCAACATGAGAAATCAACAAACAATGGTCTTTTTTTTAATCTAGTACTTTCCCCCTTCCGTTTGTATTTGTATAAACATCTGCCTCCTGTAGCTGTACTCCATGCATCTAAAGATGTACGCTGCCATCCATGAAACTATTGGAGTTTTTACAACCTCCCATGCTGCCTGGAGAAGGTGTGGCTGGGTGGGACCTTTCTGTGCTGGGGTGGCTGTCCATCAGTCTAGCAGTAACCAATTATACCTTCCCTGCCTCCCATTTCAAAGGGAGCCTTGCCTCTCTGCTTCAGTGCCTTTTCCCCTCTCTTTTTAGTCTCCTGACAGTTAGAATGTGCAGTTAGTGTAGTTATGAGAATGTGGTCTGCAGGGGTCTGCTGTAAGCAGGCTGGGAGTCTGTTGGGGCCTAAAGATCTAAGCAGTCATTTTTGTACTGCAGGCTGATCTAATCAGAACTGTGAGTAAATGGAACTTTTTATTCTTTCTCTTACCTGTCAGTCTATCCAACACTAACCCATCATTCCTTCCCTGCCTCTGAATTCAAAGAGAGCCCCACTTCTGTGCTGAATTTTTCTCCTTCCCTCTCTTTAGTCTGCTGAAGTCAGTTGTTAGTTTGCTGTCAATCTGTTCACAACTATGAGCAATGGAATATTTTTATTCTTTCTCCTACAAATGTCTCAGGGTGGGTTCCTGGGACCTTAAGTGCCAGTTCATGAGAAAGGAGTGGATTATCTGGGGAATTTGTAGCTATCTTCCTCTCTGAATCTCTGTACTTCTCCTGCGTAGCAAAAAAGGAATTGTTCCAGAAATTCAAAACTCTGTAACAGAAACCTTGTGCCAAGTAAAATTTGTAATCCGACAGCTGTCAGAAGGCTCTGCTGCTTAGCAGCCCAAAATATTTATATCACTCAGAAAGGGGCGCAAGCCATCTAGGGGATTCCAGGGAGCTGGGCTTCAATCCCCAATAAAGATGGAGCCAGAAGGACCCCAAAATGAGCCACACTAAATATGGGTTTTTAAAACCCATTTCAAAGAGAACGTACGCATTCTAAGCACTCCTGCTCGAAACACAGCTGGGAAGTCCCGAGGTGGGTGGGTGAACAGGAGACACCTGGGTATACCTCAGCTCCTTGCCTGTGATTAGAGAGACTACCTGGGTTATTCACCTCAAATGAGATTTCTCCTTTGAGATGCTTCTGAGTGGCTCTAGCGCAGCAGTGGCAGAATGAGGTTTGCTGTCTCACATCCGTTAGATCTTCCTCGCCTTTGTGCGAGCTCTAGCAGAACCCTTTCAAAGACGGCAGGCGTCGGCCTCGGAATGATAAAAGAACGCGTAGGCGTGCGGTTGATCAATCCAAGGCTGTCACTCACTTCCCGTTACTCCCCTGATTCTGTTTTTCAGGGGGTTTTTTTGTGCAGAACTCACATGGAATTCTCAAAACAGAAAATGCCGACGGGAGGGGGGGAAAGGGCGAAGGAATGGCCTGTCCCAGGAGCTTCTCATTTGCAAATTCTGCCGAAAATGATGCAAGATCCGGTACTATCACGAATTGTTTCCTCTGACCTCAAGCTCCATTGAGTGAACAGTAACTAAGAAATAGTCAAGATACTTTTGTGAACTATTTAAGAATGCTGGTACTAGGGATGTTTGCAAGTCCTTGGGTCGGACTCTTTGGTACCAATTCCCAAATCCCAAGCCCCAAGTTTGATTCCTTATTGAAAACAAACTTTCCCCCCAGAAAAAATGGAAGGGTGGGTGGGTTCCAAATTGTCAGTTGAGTCCAAGTCATTGAAAGGAAAAAGCCCAAGTCAAGTCAGCAATGTGACTTAAGTCCGACTTGACAATGAGTCCCATGACTTGAGTCCTCATCCTTGACCACTACCCAGATCTCCTAGTTCTCATGAAACAAACTCTTCTTGTTTGAATTGATGCAGCATGTAGTGACGGGGATGACATTTTTGACCTTATTGACCCATTGAAAGGAAACCCATCACCAGCTCCAAGTACCACCCATACAAGAGTTCTTTTAAAAATCCAAACCCCAGACACTAGTGACCTTCTAACCAAGCTCTGTAACATGGACCACTGTGTCCAACATAATGCCAGCCTCCAAGGAACCAGAGGGAATCGAAGGAGCTATAGGCTGGCTAAGGATAACATCTGTCCTGGTCATCCAGGCACTAAAGATGTAACCATCTAGTACACTGGTTCTTAACCTTGGGTTACTCAGGAGTTTTGGACTGCAACTCCCAGAAGCCTTCACCACCAGCTGTCCTGACTGGGGTTTCTGGGAGTTGCAGTTCAAAAGCATCCGAGTAACAAAGGTTAAGAACCACTGATCTAGTACATAGAAGGATGAGCCTTGTTGAAGAAAGACCAGCAGGGCTTCTGCAAATTGCTGTTGACCTGTTCACAACTATAAGTACACAAAATATTTTTATTCTTTCACCTACAAATGTCTCAGGCCGAGTTTTTGAGACCTTAAGTGCCAGTTAATGTGAAAGGGGTGGACTATTTCATTAGCTTTGTAGCATTCCTTGAGGAGGTTGCAGGAATGATCTAGCAGACCTCGTTTACTTGGTTAATTTATGGGATTTCAACAAAGTTGATTGCTAAATACTCCCCTCCTCCACCTGACAATTCCAAATTTGCTTTGCTCCTTGGGGTTAACCAGGAACCACAAGGTCTTTAGCTGTAGCTCTTTTCATCAACAACACAATCTCAGGGACGTCCACTGAAAATGAAGTTCCTAGTGTTGGGAAGTGTTTACCCTCAGGTACGCATACAGAAGATAGCAGCTGAGTTCTCCACTGAGCCATGAAATACATCTGGGTGCCCTAGGCCAGCCATATTCCTCTCTCAGCCTGAGCTACTTTGCAAGGTCATTGAAGAGCTTGGAATGGTGCTTCTCAAACACAAAAATCATGATGTTAACCTGTTAGGAGTCAGAAATAGCACCTTGTTATTGTTACTTTTGCCCGGATTGCAAAAAATACCTTGTTTTGTTTTTGTTCTCTCACTTACTGCAAAATTCAACAGCGCTCATGTTGGGTACAGAAGATGGCCAGGATGTGTGTTCTGTTTAGTTTTTTGCACACTGGTGTCATTTGGGGTTCCTCTGAAGGTTTAGTACACATCAGTAAAGGTGAGAGGCAGGCATCCATACCTCCTGTATTGAATAGGTTACCCCCATTGCTTCGGTGATAGCTTCAAAAGAATCGTGGCTGGCTGATTCTGGCACTTCATTTATTTATTTATTTATTTATTTATTTATTTATTTATTTATTTATTTATTTATTTATTTATTTATTTATTTATTTATTTATTTAACTTATATGCCGCCCACTCTACCCAAAGGTCTCTGGGTGGCTTACAACAATTAAAATGCAATTAAAATACAATAAAGGACAAAATGATTAAAATACAATTAAAATTGCCATCAGGACCCACAGCTGATGTTATTTCAATTAAAAGCCTTCTGGAACAGGAAGGTTTTGACCTGGCGCTGAAATGTCATCAATGTCGGCGCCAGACGAATTTCAGTTGGGAGGGCATTCCACAGTCTGGGGGCAGACTATGGAATTTAGTGCCTAGAACATCTGCTTGCCATGATAATGGGATGTTATAGATGTTATAGATGTTATAGACCAGTTGTTGCCAACCTTGGGTCCCTCAATGTTCTTGGTCTAAAATTCCCAGAAGCCTTTCCTACTAGCTGGGAGTTGTACTCCAAGAACATCTGGAGAATCAAGGTTGGGAATCATTGCTATAGAGGGTGTGATCAGATGGGCATTTGTCCCACTGTTTGGTCTACTGCCTGCCAGGGTGTTCCTACCCACATGTTTTTGGGTCCCTGACAGGGGCTATTGTTTTTTAGGTGTTGGCTAGGTTTGCTGTCTTTTGGCTCATTTCCAGTACACGTGTTTGCTGGGATCGAACCAAAGCAATGCTTGTGGCTTAAAATTTCCCTTCTGCTTTCCATTCCCCGATATTGTGAAGTGGCTTAAGAAAACAGCCTGGCCACTTCTCAATACTGTATTGGGAAATTAAACATTTCCTCTACTCCTCCCTGGAGGAGTCAAAGAAGGAAGCAATAGCTTTGTTTTTAAAGGCCTATTATTATAGTGCTGATGCGCTATACCACTTAGATAAACAATAAGAAATGATAACTTCCTGGAAATAGGAGGCGAGAGGAAGGAAGAAGGAGAGGGACTTTGTTCTTGTTGTTTTCATAAGAAGAGTGGACCAAATAGGGTTGCTTGAGGTGCAAAAGCTTTTGGGATGCAAGAATAATGTCAAACAGTATATTAGACCTCTACCTGATCTTAAGCAACACTTGGGTCACCTTATTGGGAGAAAGGCAACACATAAATAATACAAACAAATAAAATATTTAGCCTGCTCCAATTGTGCCCATGTGGACAAGCCCACAGGAAGCCTCTCACACTTTCTGGCGAGCAGAAAAATAAATGGAAAACAGGGAACATATATTGCTCCAAATTGTGTGGATCCCGACCTTTTTTTTAAATAAGATTTTTTTTTTAAAGGAACACTATCCTGATTACATGGTATATAGTTTGCAGGCATGAATGAGGAACAGAGTTTCTGTTACTTATTTTGTGAAATGATAGCAATGCTTAAAAAAAAAAAGACCACTAATGTCCCCTTGTTCACCAAAGAACTACCACCTCTCATGTAATGACATCGCTTTGCTTCTTCCTTTAATGTAACGGCCACCCCTTAAGGGCCAGGCACTATGACAGCTGGGTGGTCAGCAACATAATAAATCAAAACAGAGCATAAACAAAAACTTCAATACGACCGTAAAGTACCGTATTTTTCGCCCCATAAGACGCACCTTTCCATAAGATGCACCAATTTTTTAGGAGAAGAAAACAGGAAAATATAATCTGTTTTCTTCGCTCCATAAGACGCACAGACTTTCCACCCCCTGTTTTGTGAGAAAAAAGTGTGTCTTATGGTGCGAAAAATACGGTAAAACAAATCAATGTTTTAATGTGTTAGGGCCAAACTCTGCGTTACCGTGATGATAAATTGCACTGGAAACAAGCTGTGGAGTCCAGTTTGAGCACATGGGAGGGAAAAGGAGGGTGTACATGCACCAATGAACAAACAAATGAACAAAAGAATGAAAGAACGAACGGACGAATGGACAAACGGACGAACAAACTAACGAACGAACTAACTAACTAACTAAACTAACTAACTAATTATGTACCTGCTCATTCTAATACCAGCAGAATAGTGATGCATTTGATCTAGCTGAACACACTGCAACAGTTTACATGCCAACCCCACCCCATTCTAAAAAGCAGGCACACAATACTATAACAGCCAACTCTATATACCGTGTTCTGGGGATAAACCTCCATGAACTCAGAGAGGCTTGCTTACTTCTAACTTCAGAGGTTTCAGCTTGTGAAACATGCCGAGCTGGAACAAAAGGCCTCCCAAAATGGAACCATTAGCCTTTAATTGGAAATGAAAACGATCTTACACAGAAGAGCTCCTATTTACACTGTCAGTGTGAAGGAGGAACCCCATTGGGGGAAAAAAAAGAGGGGGAGGATGTCTAGTGTTAGCTTGATTATTTTTGTCATGCGCTGACTGCGTCTAGCCGAATTACCTCTCTTATGTACCAAGGCAAGGAGGGTCTATCTGTTTCTCTGGCTTGCTCTGGAAGATTATGTAATTGCTTTCAAACTCCCCACTGCCTGGTTCTAAGTTGCCACCTAGTCTTAATAGCTGGGTTTTACCCAGACTCCAGTTGACCCTGACTCTTTTCACACCATGTACGGGTGTGACAGCTGGACAGTAAAGAAAGCTGAGAGGATAAAAAATGATTCGTTTGGACCATAGCTGGAGAAAGTGCTTTGCAGATGGCCAGAAGGTCAAACAAGGGGTCCGAAATAAAATCAAGGCTGAAGTATCTCTGGAGGCAAAAATGCTGCAATTGAAGCTGTCCTAAAATGGACATATCATGAGAAAACAGGATTCCCTACGGAAAGTGGAAGGCAGCAGGAAAAGAGGTTCCCTAAAGGAAGCCACGAGGTTGAGTTTGCATGAACTGAGCAAAGCTGTTGAGGACAGGGCCTTTTGGAAGAGGCTCATTCATGGGATCACCATAGGCTGGAGGGTGATGACCCATAACAACAACTTTTCATGCCTGTGTCCACCGTCAGCTGCCCCAGAAGCAGATTTACCTCTGCTCCCAACTCTTGGTTGCCTTGCCTCTGTGACATCACAAGGGTCACTGTATGATGGCACAAGGACCTGCCCCTGGAAGACATTTTAACTAGAGATGGGCATGGGTGGTTCATAATGGTCCATTCTTCGAACACACAGGTGCTCCACGGATACCCCAGATTCTGGCCCCTAGCTCTTCTGGCGGGTACCTACTCAGGTAAGGATTTGGGGCAGAGAAGCCTGCGATGCTGCCTTTTAGTGGGTGCCCACCAGAAGAGGGAAGTCAGGATACCCATAGAAGACCCTTGCATCTGAAGAACGAACCATTATGAACATCCAAACCGGCAGTTTTGTTCTCTAGATTTTTTAAACTCTAAAATCTTAGGCTATAAGATGGTCCTAACCACTGAATGTCAGGGTCAAGACTTAAATTCCATTAATGTGATTGGCCTGTTTGAGTTGGGACTGGCAAATGGATTAATGTCGCAATGCTTTCCACCTGCAACAGAACCCACACAATAACTTCCTTGGAAACGGATTTCGTTTCGTTCCAGATTTCATGACAAGCAATTCGGCTGCTTGACTGAGACTGCCATAAGCTGGTGGTAGGGAACAGTTTATTCGCTCTTTGCACACCGGACATTGTTTCATAAATGCGTACGGTGACTTCATCTAGGATCCCCTTTTCCATTTATAAATGAGAAAATGGAATGGACAGGATTAACTGATTTTGAATAACTGAGGGAAAAAAACAAGTTGAGTTACCAGTGAGACTTAAGTGTGACTTGACAGCCAAGTCTTGCAATTTAGAGTCCCCCTCCCTGGCTCAGGGTGGAGATGTTTATAGTTAGGATGTAAATCTTCACTTATTCCATTCTTGCAGTTAAATATTAAAACAATAGATATGTTTTCTCCTTCTTGAAGATTTTGTGCAGGTTTTGCATTTCAGAACTTGTGGGGATAATTTCCAGGTTTTGTTTCTGTGCAAAATTGTGAAGTTTTAAATGCAAAAATATAGGCTTTTTTGTGAAAAATATATATTTTGGATGCAGAAATCTTTTCTCTTTTTTTGCTACTATTCTGCAGATAGAATAAAAGAGATCTCCCTCCCCCTCATGTTGCAATGGATGATATATTTTTAAACGGGATGCGCTTGTGTGTCAAGACAACTTTTTTCATTCTGAATTTGTACATAGGCTGCTTTGTACAATCTCAGAAACCCGAAAAGCCAGAAGCGAAGGCCGAGGACAGGATGTCCTTGACCCATCACATGATCATGCTGGTTGGAACAGACCACTATCATCCTGACCAGTGAGCATTTTCCGGTTCAAACATACTTACACACATTATTCAACAATGTTTACATGCCGCAACACAGACCTTCACCCTTCTAATATCCCGGATGCCTACCCCGGTCTCAGGTTTCAGCCTTGGTATATCCAGGAATGGGAAGTTACTGATCTAGCAGAAAATCTAGCAAAGAAGCTGATTGATCCACTGCTTAACTGCCACGGATGATGCTAGTTTAAAAGTAGCCAGAGTGGAATGGGAGGAAACGCATGGTTAATCTATGCTCCATCATCCTGGAAGCTATGCTCGGAAGAAACAGGAACCTGAAGCGGGTGGCAGATCAGGTCATTGTCCCTACTAGCAAATGACCGGAGCCCTTTGACCCATGCAAGAGTGCTGGCTACACTACAACCCCGATGAGCACAAAGGAAGTTGGCAAGCATGAGGTAGAGACAAGAGATATTTTGAGCCTTCCCAGGGAATTCTGGCAGTTTCATTGACCTGGCAAGCCTTAGCGGACAGCAAAGGGGTCAGTGCAGCTGGACAACTTCCTGCTCGGATGAAACTGGCCAGTTCTTTGGCTATAGAAGTCTACTCAGGTTTCTAGCATGAATGTCAACCGTAGGGGATTCGGAGTCCTCCATCTCGTCACAAAGTTGTGTTTCCCGATGAGAGAGGTTGACTTTCTCAGTGTCGCACACATGCACAGGGTTTGCAAAGAGGAGTGGAGCAACACTGGTAACCTTACTGCGCCGGTGTTACTTTCCACTTTAAAAATTATAATGCATCAACACCAAAACCTGGGAGCCCTTCTGTTAATAATATTTACTGGCTCCCCAAAAGAACAGTAGCTCAGCTATCGTGGTAGCCTTGCATACAAACCAAAACAACCTCTCTCTTTTCCAGTTTTTGAGAATCCCCACTTTCATTTCCTGCGAATTACCCAATTTGCCATGTGCAACCGGACTAGTGGGTTTACGGATGCCTCCTGCAAAGGTACGCAGCTGCACAGCCTTTATAAATCAGCATCCACCAGAGAAATATACTGCAGTAAACCAGATCTGAAAAAAACAGCCCACCCCTTCTTCTGTTGTTTCAGGGGCTGGAATTACAGCACGCAAAAGACAGGGAAAGAAGACCAAAACACTTACAGATGTGTACAAGTATCCTTCGCTGTTCATCGCTAAGTACAGTTTCGTTTGAACGCCTTGAATCGCCACCACTCGTAATCCCACGGGTATGAGGTTAAACAAAGCTAAAGGGAGAATGAAGGGGGGAAAATCAGCCACCCTGCACTTTGGTAACGAAACAAAATCTTCCCACAGGAGCCATTTTGTACATTCTTAAAGGTTTGTTTTGGAGAGTTTAAGAACACACACACAGACACACAGACAGAGACAGACAGACAGACAGACACACACACACACACACACTTATGTGGTAAAGTATACACAAAAATCACACCACCCCTTTGTAATGGCATAAACACTGAAACAATATGAAAATCATAGACCTGGCGAGTTTGGAGAGATCCCACAGGCCATTTGTGTTGGAGTTTTAGCAACCTGGCATGCTGCCTTTAGTAAGTTTGGCTGGGAGGGACCTCACTGGGCTGGGGTGACTGTCAATCTATCCAGCAGTAAGAAATGGTTTCTCCCCTGCTCCCAGTTTCAAAGGGAGCCTTGCCTCTCTGCTTCAGTGTCTTCCCCCCCCCTCTCTCTTTTTTTTTTTTTTAGTCTGCTGGAGGTTTGAATGCGCCATTAATGTTAGCAGTTAGAGCAGTTATGAGAATATGGCCTGCAGGAGTCTGCAGCAAGCAGGTTCAGAATCTTTTGGGATCTATAGATATAAGCAGTCCTTTTTGTACGATAGGCTGTTTTTGATGTGTTTCGAACTCTTGAGTAAATGGAACTTTTTATTTTTTTTCTATTCCCAGCATCTCAGAGTGCATGAGCAAGACTGCAAGTGCCAGTTGATGAGACAAGAAAAGGGGTGGCCTACTCTGGGGAGCGTTGAAGGTGATTCTGCTCTGCAAGTCTCTGCACATCTGCTGTGTAGCTAGATTTTTTATTTTAGGCACAAAACTCTACAACAATCTATACTAACCTCTTTGCAACGTAGGAATCCACATAAAGCAGGCTAAGGGAATCCAGGCTGCCCTTTGCAAAGATGGCTGCTGCAGCTTCCCTACCCTAAATGAAGCTACACCCACCATCTTTGTAAAGGGCAGCCATTCTCCCTTTTTCCACACTGTGGCTGCGAAAGCCTGATGGAGACCTTGGCAGCAGCTATTAAGGTAAGGGGGTGTCGGTGGGAGTGGGGTGGGGGCTAAGGTAGGGAAAGGAAGGGGTGGGGAGTAGGCTGTGATACTGGGTGGCTGTGTGGGGTGGTGGCTGCCTTTCTGCCACCGATCAGCTGATCGGTGGACTATAAGCAGAATGGTGTTTTTGTTTGGTTGTTTTTTTAATAGGAAGGATGAATAAAAATGAGTAAATATTTATCCCTTCATATTATTGGGGGTCTCTGGAACCCACAAATACAGATCAATGAATATTTAACAAATCAGCTACATTCGTCGGAAAAAGTGATCTGTTTTTATTAGTCCCCATCTTTACTCACGACCCTGCAATCTTTTTCTTGTTACAATTCGTTACATATCTGCCGTACTTTATGTTTAGTTCTGTGGGTTGGTTATATTGGTAGGGTTTTGTTTTATATTAGATATCCTTTGGTGCCCACCCTTTTTCTTACATAAGGACCAATTGACCTAGTGATGGAGGGGTAGGGGTGGGGTGGGGAACAATGGGAAATTTCTGGGACTACAACAACCAAAATCCTCAAGCCAGTGGCTGGTTTCTTTATTCTCAGCATTTCAAACACCAGTAGTAACCTCTCATCTCTCCCTAAGGATGAATTTTTGCCTTTCTGGATGTTTTATCTAGGCTCAAATGAAACCAACCAAACTTTCAAACAGAGGCTAAGGCTGGAAAGAGAAAGGTGGTGAGATAAATCTGGGGTCTCTCCAAGGATCGCAATGGGGGGAGCAGACATTTTGGGTTATGGACCGCTTTCCTGTTTTCCTCCTCTGGAGAGCATTCGTTCCTGGTGGCTTTTGGAATGAAGATGGCAAAGCTTTATGCCAGGAAGAATGGAGGGGGTGAAGAACTTTTTCCTGGATGCAGATGGAAAACCCATCAAGGGCAGCCCAGCGACAATGTTATCCACGGAGGTAGCATAGGGGCAGGTTCTGCTAGTTTATTCAACAGTGTTTCTTTGAACCTCAGGTTTCACCACCAACATTCACACAAGGAGTTTATGGCCTCACCACCTTCCGGCCACACTCCAACACCCTATGATTTCAAAAGGTGGTCCATGAGGATTGACCAAGCCAACTAGACCAAGGGACGTCTAGAGCAGTACTTACTATAGGTGCTTTCTTCCTCTTTCGTCCCTTCGATCGTTCCATCTGCCTGGAGCTGTAAGTGGTACCCTTGTCGGCTGTACAGTTTTGTTACGATGCCCTTTAGCTGTGGCTCTGCAAGAAAGCAAAGTAAAAGGGGAAAGGTTATGCTCCTGAAACCCACTAAGCCCGTGTTCCTGGTTCAAACAACACAAGAAGACCTTGCTTTGTTTTCCTTTGCCTGTGGGAAGACACTGAAAATCAGAAGCTTTGGAAGGCTGGAGCTCAAATCAGCAACTGGGACACCCCCAGAACACCCCTCTTGGGCCAGTCAATCAACATTCCAGCAGTGCATTACGTGACTGAAAGGACGTAGATCTCATCTCCATTAAGATTAGACTTGTGCCGGCAAGGGGGGAAATCCTGTTTCTTAATGAGCTGAGATTCATCAAGAGAGAAGGGGAAAGGAACACCAACAACAAAAGGCTGATTAAAATTACAAGAATAAAAAGTGAGTCTAGGTACCCCTCAAGGAGGTAGTTGATAGCCGTAGTGAGTACCCTTGCAGATCCAACAAGCCATTCAACGTCAAAAGAAAGCAGAAGGAGAATTCGCCAAGAAGGGAGAAAAACTAGGCTTCATATTTCAGTAAAATTAGAAACCCGTATTATAGTTCCAGCTGGTCCCAAAGGCTGTGTGGGTGTCTGAGAGTCAGGGAGTGTGAATGTGATTATGTGCACGCACACACATGCATGCATGCGGGAATGTCTGAAATGTGATGAATGTTTATCCCCGACAAATGCTGGAGAACGTCAAAGAACTCAACAGCTGCAGGAGTGAATGTAACATAACAAAGCATGAAGGCCCTCCCTGTGTTTTTATTTGACTGCCGGCATGATTTGCCACCTCAAATCAGGGCTTGGGGAAGTTCAGAGGCTGGACTACAACTCCCGGAACCTCCGGCAGGATTATGGGAACTGTAGTCTTTAAAGGCAAGGTTTCCAAGTTCTGCACTGAATGCCATTGGCCAACAATGAGGAGAGATAAAATGTAATAACTGAATCATGAAATACCCTCCCCCAATATAACAGATGACACTGTTTGCTTGGGTGCATGCAGAAAGGTCTGTTCTCAGACAGCCATGTCACTTTTCCCATACATATCCCAATGCACAATGTACCTGCAATCGTTCAAGATTTGGCACCCTCTCTGGGCCTCCTCATAATGGAGAACTCAGATTCCGACCATATCTCCAGCCTTCTCAGGGGCTTCTTGCAAAGGTGGAGTTTAGCCCTGAGATACATGGCTTCATCAGAAGCAATACATGGCCTTGCTGATCTCCGGTGCAACATGGTCCAGCTAATCTTGAGATAGCCACGTCCTTCAAAACACAAGCACCCGTGCTATCTCAAGAGTTAGAGAAGAAGGCACTGCGGCTGCAGTGTGCAAGAAAACAGTAAGTTCACATGAGCTCCCTGAGAAGCAAGGAGATGCGGTCTCATAAATGACATGCAACTATATTTGCTGCCATAAAACGTCCCCACTTCCCCATCCAACGTTGCACCTGGTTTTCCACGACAAGCCACCTAACATGCTTCGGGAAACCTGTGCTAGTTTGTGATCACTGCAGCAAGCTGTTCCATGAAGGGGCAGAAGGACTGACTTAGATTGCCAGCTACCACCATGGGAAGCCAGGATATTATAGATCTCTGATGGCAGATCCATCTCAATGCCTACAGTGTTCTGTAAACAACTTTGCCTTGCTCGGAACACGTCTTGGCCAAATGGCGAGGTTTTGGCTTAATGAGGGCTTCACATACCTGCAGCTCAGTGGCTGAGGGCTCTGACTGTGGAGCCAGCGGTTGGGAGTTCGATTCCCCCACTGGGCCTTCTTAACAGGGTCTGGACTCGATGGTCCAGAGGGGTCCCTTCCAGTTCTGCAGTTCCAAAATTATTATTCTATTATTATATATACACCGGGTCAAGTACAATGACATAATCCACACTGGTGAATTGCTGCTTATATTCCTCACCATGACCAAGGATGCGACAGGGAATAGAAGTGGCCAGAAACAAAGATGATGCATGGATAACAACCAGAATCAAAACCTTTGCCCCTTAATCTCATTCTCAAGTATATCTGAAGCACTGCCTCTCCCTTTATGAGCCTGCCTGGCTGCTATCAGGACAAACCTTTCTCTCGGTCCCACCACCCTCTGAGGTGCATTCGGTGGGGACCCGGGAGGGGGGCCTTCTCTGTGGCTGCTCCAAGACCTTGGAACTCCCTCCCACTGGAGGCCAGGCTGGCTTCCTCTTGGCTGTCCTTCTGCAAGTAGGTGAAGAGCTTTCTGCAAGCTTTCCCTCAGTGACTGAGTGGGGTTTTTTTAAAATGGATTTTTATGTCTTACTACTTTGAAGGTGTTTTTGTTTACTGTGCTTTAGTGTGGTATTTGTTTGACCCTTTTCAGTATTTGTATTCTTATTGTTCTTAGCTTTAAATGTTGGCTTTTCATTGATATAATCCTCCTGGGGTCCTTTTTAATGTGGAAGGTGGGGTAAAAATATTTCTAGACAGATGGATGGACGGATGGACGGATGGACGGATGGACGGATAGATAGATAGATAGATAGATAGATAGATAGATAGATAGATAGATAGATAGATAGATAGATAGATAGATAGATAGGTAGGTAGGTAGGTAGGTAGGTAGGTAGGTAGGTAGGTAGGTAGACAGACAGACAGACAGACAGACAGACAGACAGACAGATAGATAGATAGATAGATAGATAGATAGATAGATAGATAGATAGATAGATAGATAGATAGATAGATAGATAGATAGATAGATAGATAGATAGATAGATAGATAGATAGATAGATAGATAGATAGATAGATAGATAGATAGATAGATAGATAGATAGATAGATTCTATATTCAGAGTGGGGTATGTTGAAGGTTGATGAGTAAAAAAACCATTTTACGTATATTTATAAAATCCAAAGGAGGGATGATAAATGGTGAGTCTCTATGCCCGGATCTGGAGAGACTGATTAGCTACTGGCACATGTGGAAACATCCATCACAAATGAGCACAACCATCATCATGCCAAACATATCAACAGACTATGGAGAAGCATGCGGGAAGTGGAAGGAAATATCTCATTTCCTCCTCTTTTAACGGTGTCTTGGTATGCTGAGAAAAACTAACAGATCATTGGCATGCCAGCCTCATGGTTGAAGCAAGGGGATTTTTTTAAATAAAAAAAATCAGTATAATAAAAGGAAATTCACCATATTAACAAACAAATGTGAGCTCAGGAAGACATTCGAGCACAGAGGAATTACAAAAAATTGTTCTAAGAGGATTTCTAGAGGAAAGGAAACTAATATTGACTTGGTAGGCATGTGTGTAAATATCTTTTTAAAAGCACAAATAGACAGCATTTTTTCAAGTCTAAGGAGAAGACAGGAGAGGGTGGTTGAAGAGACAGCGCATTGAAGAGCAGAGAAAAGATCATGGAACAAGGGGTTCAAATCACTCCGAAGTGAAAGGAAGCCAAATGTGGATGAGTGGTGAGGCTCAGACGACAGAGATCAAATCCAAATTTCTGCTCAGCATGATCAGGGCTAGTCTCTCTCTCAGTGTGGACTCCTCCACAGAGGTAAAGGTAGAATGGGATTACTCTGAACATCTGGGGAGAAGGGGAAGGGGTTTTGTTGATGCTACTCATGGTCTTTGGCTTAAAAATAATAATGCAAAGGGATTTTCATTGCCTGCCAAACAGATGACTCCCCCCACAATCCCCCAATCCATTTTCTGATGCAGAAATTCGTACGGAGGCAAAGGGAACGCTTGTGATTAAGGTACCATTGGGATCATGCTGCGAAGAGAAAAGACACTAAAGGGCTTCTCTTCACAAATCACTAAATGGAGGATTTGGAAATATGCTGGAGGAAGTAGCCCTGGAACCTTCCTCAGGCTGGGATTGTCCAGAGAGTTGGAGAACAACTCTGTCATCCCAACCATTGTGTCCTGCCAGCTGTGAGATGCATCCAGAATGGGTGCGGGGTTGAAGAAGGGTGGTTTCACCTTTTATGGGGTTCCTGAAAAGGGAGACTTTCCGTTTAGAAAAGGAAGAGCCCACGGATTGTCCTACGGGATAGAATCTTAGAACTGCAGGGCTAAGAGGGACCCTATAGATCATCAAGTCCAACCCTTTGTCAAGGGTCCATGTGGGGAATTGAACCTCCGACCTCTGGCTCCACAGCCAGATGCCTCTGTTATTCAAGGCGTAGCAAGCACGCAGGCTGGCACATACAATTTCACAGGAGGTCTCACCCGAGGACAATTTCCTTGCTGGAAAACTAGAGGGTGATAGGTGCTCCCTTTGTAGAATCATGGATTCCTATGATCCGACACTAGTCAAATCCCTCTGAGGTTGACCAATGAGGAGCAAATGAAAGTCTTGCAACTTTGTGCCTCGGTTACTCCAAGGTGGACTGTGCCTGTACACAGAGGCTCCATTTAGCTACCAAGGGACTTCTTCTGATCCACTGAATAGACTATTGGGCATTGTACAGCTGCCGAAGCCTTCTGCTAAGCCATCAGAGAAAACCGACCACTACCACCAAGTTCACGGAAAGCACTGACAGGCCCTCGGCCACCCACCCGCAGCTTTTGAGAGATGCCTTCAGGCTTCTAGCAGTGAAGGTGCCTCAGCCGGGCAGCAAATGATGCCAAAGGCTCTTTTTCCAAAGCCCCACATGCGACATCGTGAGCACGCAGATCGTATGCTGCAAGAGGAAGGCGCAGAGCTAGCCCTCAGCCGATCCTTTTCAAGCCACCCTCTGTCTGCCATGGGTTCAGCCCCTGCTCTCCTCACAGCCAAGCTAAGAGGAGAGGAGTCAAAGACATGAGACGGCTCTGGGCAAGCGGTAGGGCTGACTCAATAGTTGCCAGTGTTCACACCACATTCGCTCACGTCTTTTGCAAGGGATACCAGAATGTTCCATGCCCTTCCTCCACACAGAACAACCCTGAGGGACGGGAAGAAAGGACCCTCTTTCCCACAGTGGCAGACTCCAGGAAAGGACAAAGCAGCAGCTCTCCCTATTCAATGCCCCTGGCCTCCGAGCCTTAGAGAGATAGACTCCTCTTGCATATGGAGGCTTGTTTCTCACCATCCCAACTAGTCAAGAGCATTAAGAAGAGAGGAGCGACTCTCTCGGTGCTCCTTTGGAGACCAGAGAAGAGATCAGGGAGGAAGCAGCCTTGGATCGCTGGGTCACCTCCATCCCACCACTCAGACCAGCAATGGGGGATCCAGAAGCGTGCCAGCTATGCCGCCCAGTCCCCCTCAATCTGGTGTGCACCTCCAGATAGATCAGACGGCATCTCCCATCATCCCGAACCAGGCTGAGGTGGACCCGAGACCTCAAGAAACCCTCAAGAGCCATCCTTCCTCTCTGGTGGGACCAGGACCACCGCCAACAAATTCAGACCAACCCCCTCCAGCCCACCATCTTCGCCCTGATGGTGGCTGGCCAGATGTTTACTGAACATCCCTTGAGCGGCAGCGAAGGAGAGGAGACAGTGTGGTGTAGTAGTTAGAGGAGGAGGACCCAAGAAACCCTGGATTTCCACCCCTTGCGCAGGCCTGGGTCCAACACACACTTCCTCAGCCTACACCACCTCAAAGGGGTGTTGCGAGGACAAGCAAAGAGGAGGAGGCGAGAGCGTTGTAGAGCCGCCTTGGGGGGGAGGGCGACGCTCCTCGCCCACCCATCACCCACCTGACCCCCCCTCCCGGCCCCTCGAGACCCCCCCTCCCAGACCCGGGACCCCACCTGGTTTCCTCCGCCTCCGCTTCTTGGAGCCGAAGAGCTTGACTCGCGAGAAGACGCTGAGCTTCTTCTTGTCGGCGCAGCTCGTCTTGGTCTTGCTGGGGCTGCTGACACATTTGCAGGCGTTGGACTTCTCGCGCTCCCGGGCTTGCCTCTTCTGGCGGATGAGGGAGCTGGCGATGGCTGCTGCCATCGCCGCCACCCTGAAGGGGTCACACGGCGGGGCTGCGAGGGCTGCCTGCGGGGAGAGGCCCCCCCAGCATGCTGCTCTCGCCTCCCCTCGGAAAGAGAGAAAGGGCGGCCGGCGGAGGGCCCGGAAGACCCTTCCTTGCCGCCGCCGCCGCCTATGGAGAGACGCTCGGGGCGCCCCTGGGGCTACAGGAGGGCACCCCCCTTGCCCCCAGGCCGGAGGGGGGGGGAAGGAGGCTCCTCGGCTCCTGGGTTGTTGGCGAGGGTGGCCAAACAGCGGGCAAAGTCGCGGCTGGGCTCAGCCCAGGCGAAGCCGAAGGGCGACCAACAGGTCCGGCGGCGAGCTCTCCAAAAGCGCGCGGGCCCCCGGGCGCACCATGGGCGCTCGCCGGCGCCTCTCGCCTTCGCCCGCTGCCTCAACCTGTTCAGCGCTGCCTCCCCGGTCAGTAGCAGAGGAGGAGAGGCTGCCGGGCCCGCCTGCTCGGGGAGGTGGGTCCCCCTCTCCCCACCGGCCGGCGCCTTCTTCTGCTCCTCCCGGCTGTTGCTCCTCGGCTGGGCTTGGAGAGGTCCCTCGGGAGGCGCCCGCGGGCGCTGCGCTCTTCACCAGGGCAGCCGGCGCCGCAGCATCGCCCTGCCTCCTGCACCGGCCGCTTGCTTCCTCCGCACTCCTCGGGGATGGGAGGCTCTGCCCGCCGAGCTGGCCCTCCCGCAGCCGGGCAGCCCCGACCCCTGCAGCGAAGGGCTGGAGCCGGCCACCGAGGCTGCTCCTGTTCGGCTCGGAGCTGCAAAACCCCTCAGCAGAAGCAGCAGCAGCCGAAGAGGCAGCGGCGGCGCGGGCCCCCCTCCTCTCCTCCCTCCTCCATCCTCTTCTTTTCCAGCGAATGCAGAAATCCGGGCTCAGTGCGCAAGGAGCCGTGGAGAGGTGGTGGGAGAGGAGGGAAGGTGTATGGGGGAGGTGCGGGGGGGGGAGAGAGGAAGAGCAGCTCAGAGGCGGCGCAGCTGTGGCCAGAGGAGGAAGAAATCTCCTTGAGTAAGGTAGAGGAGGGGGTGCGGGCTTGGCATCGCAGCGATGCCTCGCGGGAGAGCCCAGCAACAGCCGCCGCCGCGGCAAAGACACCCAAACAGACGTGACTCGGGTGGCAAAGAGTTGTCAAACGGTTGGGGGTGGGTGGGTGAAGAAGCTCGAAAGGGAGCCGGCCTTGGGGGCGCCAGCGGATGCTTGGAAAGATCCTGAGGTGGCCAGGGCATCACCAGAAGGGCTGAGCGGGAGGAGGCGGAGGCGGCTGCTGGATCCCTGTTTTTTTAAAAAAGGGGGGGGGTCCCCTTAGCCCTGGGAGCCTGAAGCAAGCCGGGGATGCTTTTCCAGAAGCTCAGGCAAGCAGGCGTAAAAGTCCTCAGCGCCAAAAGACAAAGCAGGAGGAAAGGAGGAGGGAAGAGAAGACGGTTGGGTCGCACCCGGGTTGTCTAGGCGCACCTCCCTGGGGTCGTTGGTTTCGTAGCTTTCACAACCTGGAGTAAAAGGAGACTGGGTGGCTGCGAAAGGCAGGGGTGCCATGGGGCTTGGTCCTCTCTGGGCCTTTTGCTGGTGCCCTGGGAAGGTTTTTGTCAGGAGCGCTGTGGGCTTGGTTTGGTTTCAAGGATGGAGGCCTTGGATTTCCTCTCCTAGAAATGATCTCCATTCCCATTCCCAAATGCAAAACCAGTAGCTCTTGGAAGCCTTGTTTGCCAAGCACGAGGAGAGCAAATTTCCACCGGAATATCCAGATGTTGTCCTAAATCTGGTCCATGAGAATTCAGATCCAAAAGCTGTTGGCCATCCTTAGATCTCTCCTGGCGTGTTTCAAAGCCTTGTGTGATATTGACTCAGAACTGGAACCTTCTCATCCCAGCCCCACGGGTGGTAGCGAGTGGCCATACTTTCCTGTGCTCAATCATGTTGTCTCTTCAGAGTCTGCCACTTTCATGTCATGTGTATCATCTTCAGCGTTGCCAAATCAGACCCTTGGAAAAGGCCTCAAGAAGCATTGCATCCACCAGTCCTGTTAATGCAGGAACATATCCATACTATTACGTATCAGTATGGGAGCACTTGGCCACTTGTTTCAAAACCTATAAAGAGGGAACACCACCTTTCAAGTCTGGTCTGTTTTCACTGCAAAAGAGTGGATTGCTCCACTCTTGAACAACCGGCTTCTGCCAATGGGCAGCTGCAAATGTTGATCTGAAATCCTTTCTCATGAATGTCTTGCATTCCATCCCATCTTCGGAAGTTCAAGAAATGAATGGCATCTGCTGTTTATGTGACAGACAACCTTCGCTGATCTGAAGAGGGCTTTCGTACACTTCGTGTTTACTTTAAACTCTGGTCACCAGGACTAGGTTTGACCAAAATGGAAAGATTACTTTTCATGGACACAAAATCATAGAATAATTGAGTTGGGAGGGGCCCTATAAGGCCATCAGGTCCAAAACCCTGCTCAATGCAGGAATCCAAATTAAATTATATCTGGGAAAAGGGGTGCCCAATTTTCTCTTGAGTGCTCCCAGAATTGGCATGTTCACCACCTCCCGAAGTCATGGGTTCCATTGTTGTCCTGCTCTAACAGTTAAGAAGTTTTTTCCTGATATTTAGCTGAAATCTGGCTTCCTGTAGCTTGAGCCCATTATTATGTGTCAATAACAGATCCTGCTCCTCCTCTGGATGATGATCTTCCAAATATTCAATAAGTGCTGTTATATTTCTTCCCAATCTTCTTTTCTCAAGGCTAAAGATCTGTACAGTATACTTCTGTGGATGTAACTGAGACCTGGATCCATCTTTATAGCCACCACATGTTCCCCTTAAATCCTATGGTCTTTTTGATGTGTCTTGCTCTTTGCTTGTGTTGCTGTAAGACTACCAGTTCTATAAGGCAGTGCAACATGGGTCAAAGAATGCACACAACAGATGATACCAAATGCAAGTGGTTCCTGTGATGCATTGGGACATGAAGCCAAGATGTGATGGGGCCCAAATAATGTGGGAGAGCTGAGGAAATTCTAGAACAGTGGTAAGAGTCATGCTAGGAAAGTTCCTGTAGATTCATTGGCCTTGGAAGTCTTAGCATGAGACTGGAGACAGAATGCTGGCTGTCCTTCCTGTGGATTTTGAGCATGACTGATTGAGTGGATTGAGCCATCTGCCATGTTCTCTGGCATCGTCTCATGTTGCGGTTGCTCCAAAGCCCTGTGCAGACTGACAGAAACTGCATCGGAGTCCTAAGTAATTTCTTCTGCCATCTTCAGTCACTTTCTAGAGGGCAATGATGGGATGGCCAATTTCTGGACACCTTTAAAGAAGAATTAGGAGCAAAGAGATGGTACAATCTAAAAGCTGACTCCCTCTACCCAGGCCCAAGAGCAATGGGCTTGATAGTAGTGTCTCATTGAGAGGAAAAATGTTGTCTGATGTCCAGTTGAGTTAGTAAGACTCCTAGTCAATGGCTACCATCAGCGGCTGAGCACATTCCACCATTTCATCTTGTAGGCTGATTGGTTGCAAATCCAGCTATGAGATCTAAGAGTTGGCCATATAGAGAGAGATCTTCCCCATCTTCCCCACAGATGCTATAGTCAGGTTGCATCAGCAAAAGCAGCAGCTTAGATAGATGTTCAGAGAGGCAGCATGATGTAGAACTGAAGTCTAAGACCTGAATTTTAGACCTTCCTTAGATGAGAGGTTCACTGAGTTCCCCCAGACCAATGGTTCCCAACTTGGGTTCCCAGATGTTCTTGGATTACAACTCCCAAAAATTCTGGTGAATGCAGGTAGGCTTCTTGGATTTTTATTCCAAAAACATCTGATTACCCAAGCTTGGGAACCACGGCTCTAGACAACCACAATCTTTTAGTTCTACTTCACAGGACTGCTGTGGATCTAAAATGGAGCCAACCACCTTGAGGAGAGAAGCTGATATGAACTTAGGCCAATTAGTTCAAATAGGGTTCTCCTGGATGGTAAAGAAGGTGTACCTTAAGGTATAAAGGTAAGGAGAGAAACAGTGGCAGAAACTGACTGCAGTTCCAGGAATAGTGGAAGTGCATTGGGACCATTGTTCCTTGCAGTCAACAAGTTGCATTTCAAGATGCAAAAATGCAGCTGGTTCTTTTGCCATTGGCTTCGTCCGAGGGTCATCCCGTCTCTACAGCTGCAAGACTGCAAAATGCCATGGAAGAGGATCATGGCAAACTCATGTAGAAGAGAAGCAAAGGGGGATGAGCGTGGCATTGGTCTGTCTGTTGAACAGACGTTGGGAGGTGACAAGTAGAGACCGTAATAATGGTTGTTAAGAGTCACTCAAAGGTCCTTAATGGATGGCAAGTTTTGGCAAGTATCTCCAAGCATTAATCTGCTTGTCTGTGCTTGGATGTACTTCTCACACAAATAAATGTCAAATAAATCTTGTTACTCTGTAAGCTGCGAGAAGACTACTATTATTATTTGAAAATACAAGACACAGTCTTTGACTGGTGCTATACAACAGATACGCATTTAAATGAAAAACTTAGGTATCAGATAAATAGCAGTGTAATATGTATGCTGTCCCTAATATTGCTGTTTTCTGCAACTTTGATGGTGTAATTTCAGAGATCTGCAGCTGATTGTCATATTTAATTGTATGGCATTGTTCCTAATGCCCTGATAACTGTGGCAGCCATTGAAGTGTGTTTCACTATCAAGTGGGACATTTCAATTGCCACATCTCTCCATGTTGTTAATTTTTCCATTTTTTATGTTCAACACTGGCATCCCCTGGAATTGCAATATCTATTATCAATACCCATACCCATACCCATACCCATACCCATATTCATATCCATCCATCCATCCATCCATCCATCCATCCATCCATCCATCCATCCATCCATCCATCCATCCATGCATCATCATCATCACCATCACCATCACCATCACCATCACCACCATCATCATCAGCAGCAGCAGCACTGAAACAGAATAACAGACAGCTATCCTTCTGGAAACAAGCCAGTGAATGAAGTCTGGACATCTGCTTATGGTGGTGTATGTATCCACCTCTGCTAACCATAGTTTGCTAGTAAAACATAACATACAGTTAGGAAGCTGTGGTTTGTTGCTAGCTTACACACTCTGGCTTTTTTAAGCTTTAGCTTTTTGTGATCAGTGGCAAAACTATGACACTATTGACCATCAAACCCCCGTTTTCCCTGCTCCCTCTGTGATTAGCTATGATCCTCACCATAACTGGGAGAGAAGTAGTTTCCACTAGGAATAATATATTATCACAAGCTACTTCTGTTGTATTCTAAAGTACTTGCAGAGAGTTTGGTCTTGAGTGGGCAATTAAGAGCCATTAACTTCATAAAAGACTCGCTCCTCCTTTATTGATACTGACTGCTCTAAGTAGCATTTTTGCCCTCCTTTTTGGGAAGGGTGGCTTAAGGCTAACCCTCTAGTAGGAACTGACTAAAAGGGTAACAGAGAACCCAGAAATGGGGCAGGATAAACAAGTCACAATCTGTGGTGCGATCCGTGGCTTTAGCAACAAACCTTGATTGACACAAACCATGTCTCATTGTAACACGCCAACAAGTGCAGTGCAGTTTAGCTTTCCTACACAGAGCAAGTAATGTGCATATTGCAGATGGCAAGACTTTTGTGGCAAAGGGAAGATCCAAGCCACAGAGTGCCTGAACCCGAGATGTGCCTCTCAGACATTACCTGACATCATGTTTGGACCTTTGAACACTTTTATAATATGCCACCTGAAAGAGTCAGCTTCCGAATGGCAGTCAGCAGGGATGAGAAACCCTTCCTACTAGCATTCCACAACCTGGCTTTCTCCAGACATCTTCGACTACAATTTCCATCATGCCAGGACAACAATGATGTTTGTGGAACCATGGGTTCTATAGTCTAACACACTTGACAGGCACCACAGATGGGAAGGGTGACTCCCAGAACATGGCTTTGGCTTGAGACCGAAGCCTCTAGACACACGGTTTTACAGTTGGACAGTCTTATGCAACCCACAGCCAGCGGAAGAGAGAGGCAGCCAGAAGCTCCAGCACCCTGGACAGTTCCCAGTGAGGTCCTTGCTCCAGGGATGAATTAAGGCCACTCCTACTGCTGGGGCCAGGATGATTCCCTCCATGTTCTACCCCTTCCTTCCAAGCAGGAAGCCTGACATGCTGGGCTGGCAATGAGCAATCTGGAGACTAAATTTGGCCTCCCAAGAGCCCATTTGCAGCCCCCATGCCCCTGCCCCCCCTTGAAGAATTGGGGGAGCCCAATAAGCTCATTTGAACAGCATGGGGAGCAATTCTGCCACATTTTGAAGGGCCTCCATCTTCCGGAAACATCGTCAATGACTTTTACAATGGTGAACATTCCATATCATCTTTCTTTTTATAACCACCTTTCTCCCCCCCTGAGAAACAGCACAGAGCAGTCATTTCCAACTAGTGCAATAAACCTGGAGTTGCAGAAATGAAATACTACTGGAGGAAAGATAAAGGAGAAAGCATGCACTTCAGAGCACATTAAAGTGTGTCTCAAATCAAAATTGCTTTGATTGTACCCTGTTTCCTCGAAAATAAGACCTAACCTGAAAATAAGCCCTAGTAGGATTTTTCTGGATGCTCGTAATATAAGCCCTACCCCAAAAATGAGCCCTAGTTAAGTGAAAGCCCACCCTCCACCACTGTGCAGCAACCAGAAGATGATGACATGACTGTATATGAGTAAATGTAGGTTGTTGTACATGGAAAAAATAAAACATCCCCTGAAAATAAGCCCTATTGCATTTTTTGAGCAAAAATTAATATAAGATCCTGTCTCATTTTTGGAGAAACACGTTATGGATGAAATGTACACATCTCCTATGGAAAACACTCACACTCATTCACACAAATGCACAATGCATAGGTGGTGAATCTCCCCTGTGCCACACCTTGTATAAGCTGAAAACCCCAATAATCATGAAGAAAAGTGTAGAAAAGCACAAAGTCTTTCTCACTCTTTTCCCCCCTTCTTCTTTTTGCTGTGGAGGGGGTGGATATTTTGTGTTTGAGCGTATTCAGTAATTTCTTGGACCACAGTGAACAGTTCTTCTATTCCTCACCTACCTCCTTCTCCCCCTCACAAAGATGTTACGGGTCTGGAAACCAAGTCTTCTAAGAAATGCTTCACAGACCTGGACTATTTGGCCCAGAGAGTCGTATGATAGCCATCTTCAGATATATGGAGACATGGGGAATGGACATGTCAGACAGAAGATGGCCTTGGAAGTTAGGGTCAAAATTTGGGTCCAAGCTATCTCAAGGACTGTGTCTCTATTTATGAGCCTGCTCAGGTGTGAAGATCATCAACAGAGGCCTTTCTCTTGGTCCTGCCACCTTCACAGGTGCATCTGGTGGGGACACAGGAGAGGGGCTTCTTTGTGGCTACTCCTTTAGACTCTGGAACTCCCTCCCACAAGAGGCCACCCTGGCCCCATCTTTGCTGTCCTTCTGCAAGCAGGCAAAGACCTATCTTTTCAGGCAAGCTCAGCCTCAGTAACCAGCTGTGTGTGATTCTTAGATTGTTGTGCATTACTGCTTTGACTGGATTGTTAGTACTACTTGTGTTTTCCATGTTTTGTGTTCTCCCTTTCTCTGAGTGACATTTTTAAATGTTTGTATACTTATTGAGCTTTGCCTTCATATTGCCTGCTAATTGATGTAAGATGTTTCCTTACAATAATGTTTAAATATTGTCTTTTAATGATGTTAACCACCATTGTTTACTCATTGTTGACTCATTGTAAACATTGTCTTTCATTGTTGTAAGCCACCTTGGGTCCTTTTCAGGGAGAAAGGCAGGGCAAACATATTTTAAATAAATACATAAATAAAATAAATCATTCCGCCACTTGTACTCCAAGAAAGTTGAATTTCTAGGCTCTGCTCACTCCAGGAAGAACTGGAGCCAAGTTGAATTTTAATAGCTGGCACGTTCACTCACTTAACTGTATAAATGTCTGTCTATCTATACTCTGTTCCTCGGGAGAAGTGGGCTACGCTCTATGGAAGCTTAGACTAAATAAAACTTCTTCGTGTCTAAGGCGTTGTTTCCATTACAACAGATGGGCACGAGCCGCCTCTTGGAAATATTAGCAGAAGGCGTAACCTTTCTGGAGAAATGGCCCACTTAATGTTCACCCACATTTCCTGAGAGTTAAAACAGAATATCCACTTTTTAGGCTGGCACTGGAAACAGAGTAGGAGTTGTTGGGTGGGGGGTTCAAAGATTCGTCATAACAGTTTGTAATTTACATTTGCAAGCCACTGTTTCTACACACACACACACACACACACACACACACACACAAATTTGGCATGAACAACATAAGGCTAAACCAGCAGTAGCGAACTTGTGAAGACTGAAGGAACTTTTTTTCCCTTTGTTTCTTGACACCGGAGGCTAGACTCTTCTCTAAAAGCCTGAAAAACAAGATTCTTTCTTTCTTTTTTCAATGCTCAAGAACTGCAAACTACTTTCCCTAGCATGTTCAGAGGACATGGTTCGCCCTCTCAACACAATTCTGCACATCCTGTCTAAAATTGCCCATCCCTAGAGTAAACCTTTTTTTAGAGTAAGGATAATGGGATTCACATGAAGGAATGCCTCCATGTTTAAAATTTCTGTAGGTTATCATGCCATGCAGCTGATGGTTCAGGGCTTCTTTTCCTTGACTTGCTTTTTACTTTATTAATGCAGGAGCTTTGTCTTTTTAAAAAGGTTTAGGAGAGATGCATGCATTTGTATGCTTGATAATCAACGGAAGCTGCCTTCCCCCGGTGGCTTTAGGAATAGAGTTCATGGCAGGCAAATGTGCTGTAGGGATTAGAGCAAAGAACGGAGGTTGTGAAGACCAAGTTTTAATGCCCACTTGGTTACCAAAACCACTGGGGGTCCAAACACCAGTTACTTTCTCTTAAAGGTAAAGGTAAAGGTTCCCCTTGACAATTTTTGTCCAGTCGTGTTCGACTCTAGGGGGCGGTGCTCATCCCCGTTTCCAAGCCATAGAGCCAGCGTTTTGTCCGAAGACAATCTTTCCGTGGTCACATGGCCAGTGCGACTTAGACACGGAACGCTGTTACCTTCCCATCGAGGTGGTCCCTATTTATCTACTTGCATTTGCATGCTTTCGAACCGCTAGGTTGGCGGGAGCTGGGACAAGCGACGGGAGCTCCCTCCGTCGCGTGGATTCGATCTTACGACTGCTTGGTCTTTTGACCCTGCAGCACAGGCTTCTGCGGTTTAGCCCGCAGCACCACCACGTTCCCTTTCTCTTTCTCACCACGTTCTCCTTTCTCTTAGCCCAACCTAATAAGAACTATGTGCTGTCATGTCAGTCCTGACTTATGTGACCCTTTTCAGGGTTTTGCAAGTAGAGAATACTCAGAAGTGGATTATTATCCCTTTTAGCCAGTGGTGCCCTGGGACTGTGCAGCTTGCCCAAGGCCACACAGGTTGGCTCTCCTTGCAGGAAGCAGAGTGGGGGAATCCAACTCCCAACCTCTAACTCTGCAATCAGATACCTAAACCACTGAGCTATCAAGCCAGCTCAAAAAGCTTAAATCTTAGAACTGCAGAGCTGTAAGGGACCCTACAGATCACTGAGTCCAGCCCCGGGGTCAAGGAGGCACAGCGGAGAATCGAACTCCCAACCTCTGGCTCTGGAGTCAGAGCCCTGAACCACTGAGCAATCCAGCCGGCTCAGCTTAACCTACATCTCAAGAAAAACAAGGAAAAGTCTGGCACCTTAAAAAACAACTCAGTCTTATTTGGCATCTGCTTTCATGGATCCCAGCCAGCTTTGTCAGATGCAGTCTATATAAAAACATGTTTGTGTACACGGCGTCACAAGACTCTCCGGTTGTTTTTCCACCGCAGCAGACAGACATGGGCATATCCCTCCCCTTGGAAAAATAAATAGCTTTACAAACTTGTTACGATAAAGGTGGGAAGGAGGAGAGCCACAGCAATGGTTCTGACTGTGGAGAAAGCTGGCTATAAATATAACCAGGGAAAGCCAGAAAAATAACTTCACCACATGTAAACCAGCCTAGCACACAACCCACATGTTTACGCGAACGCAAATTGTACAGTGTGCCATGCGGCTTGCTGGAAGTTAGCTGCACAGTATGCTTCCAGACAGGTATTTCCTGCAGAAATACATTGGGCACAATTTCTCCCAAGGCAGTGAACTTAGCTGGAAGTGTCTTTAGTCATACAACACAGCTGGGTCACTTCTAACTAAAGAGCCACAGGATTCCAAGCTTTAAAAGAATTCCTTTCTCTTTGGACGTCATAGTCCAGAAAGGAACTCTCTTGTTTTGAAGGTCTGGTGGCTTCTACCAGGAGAAGCTGATTTGCTAGCCTTTATAAAGTTGAGAAAGGAAAAAGAAAAGGGCCGTGTGATCCCCAAGATGATACAAAGTGGTGGTAGATTTTATTGGACCACTTTTTTAAAAAATAAAAAATAAAATTGCAAGCTTTCATGGAGGAGTCCCACTTCTTCAGGCTGAATGCAACCGCCTTCGTGAACAGTGCAGAGAAATTGTAGAAATTTTGATGGAACATCAGTTCCAGCCATGCTGCAAGGATAATTGAGACTGCAGCCTCCAAAGGACCGACATCATCTCTGGCAGACAGGGACCTTCAATTTCTGGACCTTTGTCTACAGTTATTCTGCATTATCCATGAAGGGGTTGTGCTCAGCCTGGTGAAGTAGAGCTCCTTCATGAAAGCTCACAATTTTTTGATTCTTTTAATGGTCCCATGAAAAGTATCACCCACTCTTACATCTGTAAAGTAAGTTCTTTTCTTTTCCAGCTGAGGAATAAGGTGGACCACGTTCAGCTGGTTGCTCTCCTCCTCTGAAAGCAACAATTTTTTGCAAATAAAAATTATAGTTAACAGACTGCACTGTTTTTTCCATTATTTAATGAAACAATACCACTGTTTTATTTGTTCAATAACAAAAACTTCTACTGCAACTGTTATTAGCTACCAACATCAATCTATTTTCTTTTAATTTAATGCAGACATTTCCCTAAGCTCTGACTCATGAGGAGCTATCAGTCACTTCACCAAAAAAGCTGTAGTTCTATTTAAGAATAGAAGAAGATTAATCCACCACGGAACATCAAGAAAATGACGGATTTGAATGGAACATCCTCCTGCAGGGCAATTAATATTTATTTATTTATTTATTTATTTATTTATTTATTTATTTATTTATTTGCTCTCTTTTAGCTGTTGGGCGTTGGTTCCAGTGGTAATTCAATCACTTCGCTTTGCTAAATGGATTTTTTGCGCATTAAGGGACTATGAGATATATTATCGTAACACTGATGCTGCTAAAGCCGCATGCCAAGAAATATTTGTCTGTGAAACATTCTTTTTAGCTTAGATACAATTGTATTTAAATCCAAGTTTATGAGAGAGAGAGAGAGAGAGAGAGAGAGAGAGAGAAGGTTCATGGATATAATTCCAACGTAATTTCTAGAAGTGCAAATAGAGAAGAAAAGGATCCATTAATAAATATAATCTGTAGCAATTTGATGCTGTAAGAATTAAGATATGAGAAAAAGCCTAATTGGTTCTGTCCTCACCCCATCCATATCTGCTGTCACACCATGCTTGCCAATGCCGTAGACAGACCTAGCTAGATTCCACTTCAATCAAAACTACACTGTTTTTGCCTCCAAATGGGACATGACAGGAAAATCATCCTGCCATCTCCCAGGTATACACAGCTCTCTTCTTCACTACAGCCTAGAAGGGTTACTGTTCTTCTGGTTTTTAATCAAATACATTATATTGAAGCAGCAGCTTCATACGCTATACTAAAACCCAACATACTCAACACAGCTTATTGGTTAGCGTAGATATTAATCGTGGCTCCCTCTTCTTTTCTTCCCTTTCTTTTCAGAAGCCATGGATGTTCTCCAGCAACCTCCAGACTTTTTCCCAATCCCATCGTGGCTTCTCTTTTCAGCCTCCTTACCTGAGTAGGATTTTCTCATGCCCAATGCCGCCATACTTCCTCGTGAGCTGATGCTGCCCTTTCCAGTTCCCTGCTTGCCTTTGAGAGCAAGCTCAGAGAAAGTTTAAAGGCATAAAGTATTCTCTGAGGCCCCAGCCAGAAACATCTTTTGTGGTATACAGAGATCATTAATGGGCATTAGGCGCTGCAGACCATTACGACTTTCAGCGATCATTAAAAATGCATGGCCTCAAAGAGTCTTTTTCTGGCAAAGTTGGAACCCATTTCTTGGACGCTGCTGCTCCCCGACGTTGCTTTGGTGAGGTTTTGCTTAAACATGTTATTTTGCTAATGCCAGGTTTCATGGGCTCATCTTCTAGAATAACAAAGTGGGGGAGCGTTGAGGGGTGGCGGCAGGGAGAGGCTGAAAGAGCCATCGCCTGTAACCGGATCCTCCAGTGTTTTAGGCCTGTCTGATGCTCGCTCTCCCTTCATCTCCGGCTCAAATGGCTTTTTAGAAGCAAAAAGTGCATATTCCTCCAGTTTTGTTTAAGCTGAATTATTGATAAGCAAGCGAACGCTACCAGGACAATTGTAAACATTTACAAGAATCCTGTTTGCTGGCTGTTCTGGCATTGACACTTGAGCCACTGTGTTGTTGAGCTCTGTCTGGAGACCAAACAACGAGGTGAAAACAGATTGTGGTTAAGTCTTGCTGCTCAGAGTGTCCAGCAGAAGTCCTGACCAACCTGCCAAAATGGTGCAAGGTACATTTTAAGGGAGGGTGGCCATGCCTGATAGAGGACAGGTCTTTATTGGAAGGACATCTAAGGGTTTCAAGAGAAAGAACCCAAAGAAGGAGGATCCGTGGCCTTGACATTTTATCCATTTTTGATTGATTGATTGATTGATTGATTGAGTGATTGATTGATTGATTGATTGATTGATTGATTGATTGATTGATTGATTGACTAATTGACTGATTGACTGATTGACTGATTGATTTCTATACATTAGTGCATAGTGTTATTCTAGGTGGTCTACAATGTAGTAATAAAATATCTAGAACAGAAATCGAAATCACATCACCGAATCCAATAAAAACAATATACAGCCAATAAAGTAGAAGAGGCATGCACTCTAAATGTGAGAACAGGACAGGAGGCACAATTATATTTCTAGACAACTCTTCTTCCACTGAGTTGAAGGCACTGCTTTTCCTCTTATCCTCAGAATGGCCCTTTGAGGTGTCATGAGCTCAAAATGACCCTCCAAGCTCCCCAGTTTGATGGGGACAAGAACCTGGATTTTCCAGTTCCTGGCTTCAAATTCTAACCACTTCACCATATTGCAAGCCAACCATTAACAGTTAACAGCTGGGCAGCAACCTGAGCAGGCCAGCACACTTGTCTCCGGGTTGGTGTTTTTTTCCTTCCCTGCAGAGGTACTTCTATTGAACTGGAACTCATCATTTCTAAATTTCCATCTATGCACACACATTAGCACTTACAACATTGAGGCTGGATCTGAGTTTCCAACTGCAGTGCATTTCCCCTCTACTGCACCGTTGCAGGGTGGGGGGAATCTAAGGTCTACTTGCTTAGGTCACTCACTCTACAAGGAAAATAATAAGAGGAGAGGCTTTTCACGGCATAAGAGCTACATGGCTGTTCCACCCAGAACAATTTTGACTGCTGAGAAGGGTGGCACCACTCCTAAGTTGAAATGGGCATGAATTAAAAAAACGAACCACCAGTCATTCCAAAATCACTAATTTGTCAATTCATATTCTTATGAATCAATGCCCCTAATGAATATGAATAAATGAATTTTTTAGCGATTTCTGATTCATCAATTTGTTTGGCTATAAAACGGCTCCCCGGGCACCAAGAGACACCAAAATCGCAGAGAATCTTTCCACGACTGTCTACAATCCCTCCAAGTTTGAGGAAGATTGGTTTTTCCAGAGCCAGCTACTAAATGGCCCTTACCTAGGGGGACCCACTTTGTGAGTGTATAATTTGGATGTCTGGGACTTAATCTTCACCAAACCTGGAGGGGTTATAGTGGAGAGTCATGGAAAGCTTCTGTGTGATTTTGGTGCCTGGGAGAAACTTTTTTGGGGGGGGGCTTCCTTTTGGGTGTGTAACCCAGACAGCTGATACACAAACTTCACCAAACATACAGGACTTGTAGAAGAGAGTCAGGGGAAGGTTCTCTGTAAATTTGGTGTATTTAGGTCCTTGTGGGGGGTTGTTTTATAGGCTTTAAAAATGAATTGACAAATCAATTCATCAATTTGTTAGGAAAAAAACATAAATTCGTAATTTGTGATTCATCAACCAATCGCTGGAATGACAAAGTTTTTGAGGTCAAAAGTCAACTCCAAGACAAATCCAGTCTCATTTCTTGATGTTTTGGTGGCCCTTGAGCTCCTGGCCTGGAAAATTGGCCCGCCCACCGGAGTTGGCCACCCTCTGCTACATACCCCTTTCACACAGAGGTGCCAAGTACGGAATTTAGGAAATCCACACACATGCATAAACACGCACAGATACACAGCTCTGATTTGTTAGATCCTTTTCTAGCCATTCCTACCTTAACCCACCCAGAAATGTTGTGTCCTTCCAGGGTCTGATGCTTATAGAGAAACATGCAGGCAAAGGAAGCCACATTTATGTCCTGTTCAAAAGATGGACAGGAAATGTGAATATTCAACTCCTAAGCCAAATTCAGTACGAAACCCATTTGCTTGTCTCAGTCTGCCTTCTGGTGGCTGAGTGTTACACGTGCAACCTTCAGCTGATTTTTTAAATCAAAGGATCCCATAGCTGTTCAACTGATCTTTCATTTGCAAGCCTAAATAGCAACACAAGCTTTTGAAGTTTGCCTTGGTGGTCACTGGCTCCCTCCTGCCCAGGGCATAAAATGACTTGCCCCTGGTGATTTTGTGCTCCTTCCCCCCCCCCTAGTTTTATTTAACACCTTTTCTGATGGTTTCAGCTGATACCTCTCTTTTTAAGACATTATTTCCCCCTATTCGCGTTATATTTTCAAAACCATCAGTAAGAGCTACAGTATTTCTTCTGAAAAAGTCACACGGTTTCTTAACTCCAAGGTTCTCTCAGCAACAGCTTCAAAACCATTTCTGAAGACACAGCGTCTCCAAATACAAAATAACATAAAAGCAAGTATAATAAAATACAATCGTTGATATTTAAGGTGCCACACTGCTTTAGTCTTTTTAAAAAATTCTTTATTTTGTTTTTGACTGATAACACTTTCAGAGACTGACACAGCCACCTGTTCTAAAACGGAGAGTTACTAGATACTGGATGAGTGTTCCTGGTTGTTTCCCCAAATCCTAAGCCTTCACAGCACCTGAACAGATGGAAAGAGAAGAGGTGGGCAGTGGGCTGTAATCCCCTTCAAGCTAGCAATTATCAGGAATGGCATGTGGGAATGGAACCCTTTTGGACTACAAGTTCCAGAATCCCCCAACCAGCATGTGGCCATGCTAGTTGGGTGTTCTTGTCATCCAGAAGCTGGCTGGATAGCTCAGTGGTTTAGATCTCTGGCTACAGAGCCAGAGGTTGTGAGTTCAATTCCCCACTGGGTTTCCTGTAAGGAGAGCCAGCCTGGGTGGCCTTGGGCAAGCTGCACCATCCCAGGGTGCCCCCAGAGAAAGGGAATAGGAAACCACTTCTGAGTATTCTCTGGAAAACTAGGTCGCCATCAGCCAGAATTAACTTGACGGCACCTGATTATTATTAATGTCATCCAGAAAAGTAATTTTTCTGAGTACAAGGCACAAACACAATTCTAGACAAGACGAACCCTTTTGAATCACTGCATTTTTTCATGTATTAGTTCTAATAACAAATGGTGATTTTAAAGCACGAACAAAGAAAGAGAATATACCCTACTACAGATAAGTTTGCACTCTGTTAGAGAGATTAGGTTTTCAGCTTTAAAACTACTTATATATATGTTCTTTTACCAATGGAAAGATTGGTTGGTTGGTTGGTTGGTTGGTTGGTTGGTTGGTTGGTTGGTTGGTTGGTTGGTTGGTTGGTTGGTTGGTTGGTTGGTTGGTTGGTTGGTTGGTTGGTTGGTTGGTTGGTTGGTTGGTTGGTTGGTTGGTTGGTTGGTTGGTTGGTTGGTTGGTTGGTTGGTTGGTTGGTTGGTTCTCCTCAAATCCTACTGATCATCCTGGCTTGAGGAGGGGTCTGGGAGCTGGAATTCAAAAAAGCTTACACAACCAACATTTACTGTCCTTCTACGATTCCTAAATTCAAGATTTAATTGCATTTGTACAGAGTGTTTGTTCTGTTTCTTTCTGAAATGTTCCAGTTCACTGTCGTTGGTGTGTCTTTACACTTGGCTTCTCCCTGGATGGTTTTAAGGTCTTGGCCATGGAGAGCTTCATTCTGCCATCATTCTCATCTCATCACCATCTTAGGACTGCAGAGATGAAAGGGACCTTACGGATGATGGAGTCCAGCCCCTGTCAAGGAGGCCCAATAGGGAATTGAACCCCCAACCTCTGGCTCTGCAGCCAGGTGCCTAAACCACTGAGCTATCCATTATTAACTCATGTTTTTGATAGGCTGCCCTCATTTCTTTGATCTTCAATAATCCTGCTGCATCAACGTCTCTCAAGGTTTTGTCTTGACTTTCCCATATATTTTCTGCTTGGTCCCTCTTCTATTTCTCAACTGATTGCTTGACCTGTAGCATTCTGTATCCACCTTCCTCCTGGGAAAGAGACACCAGGTCAATGCCGCTACCTGGAAGCAACAGGTGATATATATAGTCATTTGTTTTCTAGTCCTGTGATCTGAAGCATCATTTCCCCCTGTGCCCAGTCTATTATGCTTGCTGTGTATAGCATAACTGGCACCACCCAGTTGTTGTTGTTGTTGTTGCTGTTGTTATTATTGATGCCGTTGCTGCTGCTGCTGCTTTCTCTTGCTGATCCAGGACATGCAAATTGACAGCATCCCTGGCAGGTGGCCATCTAAGCTCCATTCGGGAGCATCCAGTGAAGCAGTGGCTCCCAACCTTGGGTTCCCAGATGTTCTGGGACTACAACTCCCTGAAATGGCTCGTGGAGAAGGCTTCTGGGAGTTTTAGTTCAAGAGCATCTGGGAACTCAAATTTGGAAACTACTGCAGCAAAGGAAAGACCATCACCCTCCAAAGGAGGGTATCCCGCCATCAAACAGCTCTTAGCAGTAGCATGTCCTATTTAATGTGTTGCTGAAACTTCCTTATAATTTGAATCCCCTGGTACACATCCTAGGCTCTGGAACAGCAGGTAACCAGCTTGCTTCATCTCCTGTGTGACAGCCCTTCAGATAATTGAAGGTGGCTCTATGATTCTTTAGAAATGTGGTGCTGGAGGAGAGCTTTCCAGATACCCTGGACGGCCAGGAAGACGAACAAGAAGGTCCTAGATCAAACCAAGCTTGAATTTTGTCTGGAAGCAGAAATGATGAAACCATATCTATCCTACTATGGGTACATCATGAGAAGGCAGGATTCTCTGGAGAAGACCGGGAAAAGTGGAAGGTAACAGGAAAAGAGGAAGACTAGGTATGCGATGGATTGAGTCCCTAAAGAAGCCATCAGCTTGAGTTTGCAAGAGCTGAGCAGGGCAGCTGAGAACAGGGCATTTTGGAGGTCACTCATTCATATGATCACCATCAGTTGGAAGCGACTTGGCAACACGTACCAAGAACAGATGATCTTGGTACTCAGTCTTCTCTTCTCCAACCAAGCATAACTTGGTTTGGAAAGGATGTCTGCTGTATCCTGGAAAATAATAAGGATCAGGTGGAGGAATTTTGGAAGCCGCGGATTCCCAGCTGCCATTTGGGGGGGGGGGATCTGATCCTGCTCCTCGCCAAATGAACAAGAAAGACAACCAGAAACAGAAGCTGAGGAAAGAACATGCATGTCCAGAGAGGGGGGGGACTCCTTTCTGTGGTGCAGGATGTCGCATTGCAGCTCAGCACCAGGAGATGGCGATCATTTCTAACATTTAGCAATCCTGAATTTCATTGCCCTGGCAAATCTTTGCCTGGTTACACATTTCCTCGGCTGAGCTAACAGATGCAGTTCCTCAATCAGCTTTACTTGTCTTAAGCTATTTGTGTGTGTGTATGTGTGTGTGTGTGTTCCTGTTCCGTGCTCTCTCTTCAATATTAAGGTGCCAAGCTTTCAGCAACACACTGTTAATTTAAACCTTTCATGCCTTCAAGACACATCTTTATATTTTTCCTAATAGCATCAGCATGAGAGGTAGAAATTTGACAGGAGTTTGTTAGCATGGTAATAAACTGTTCATCAATACCTGGATCTCTGATTGATGTTAAAAGTATTTTAAAAATGCATTCAGAAATTGAATTCTCATTGATCTACCCTTGCAAACAATTTTAAATCAATCAATCAATCAATCAATCAATCAATCAATCAATCAATCAATCAATCAATCAATCAATCAATCAATCAATCAATCTATCTATCTATCTATCTATCTATCTATCTATCTATCTATCTATCTATCTATCTATCTATCTATCTATCTATCTATGGCTTGTGAAACAGAAAGTCACAGAATTTGAAAAGCTTTTTTGATCCCAAATCCATTCTGCCTATATTAGCATTACCCATTTTTAAGCTGAACATTAAGAGGACATTTTAGAGATCACTCACTCATAGGGGTGACATAAGTTGGAAGCGACTTGACAGCACATAACAACAGCAGCAGCAATGTATTACAAGCAAACTGTAATTTCCATGTAAATAACAATTGTTTAAAATAATTAAAAATAAAAAAAACAAGCAACTATGCTTAACTGCTTTTGTCAGAAATAGTCTGATCGTCTCCACCATCTGTGGACCGGCATCAGAAAACTGCAATCTGGGTTGGCTCTCATGCAACATCAGAAAGGACTCTGAAATCATTTCTCTAGCAACACGGAGGAAGTTTTCCTTCGGAAATGCTGCAGTTTTCAAAATGTGCCAGCAGAGGAAGCCATGTCACTGTTCAATTTCTCCAGCTGCACTTCATCTGACGTCAATGATGGAGCGAGGCAGCATTTGCTACAAAAGTTGTACGGCAGCGCTGCTGAATCTAATTCTTCTCAGTAGTGGTTGTTGTGGATTTTTCGGGCTCTTTGGCTGTGTTCTGAAGGTTCAATAGGTTTGATGACACCTCTAATCAGCCCAGCTGGTTGATGGGGATGAAAAGGACCATCTCCCAAGACAGGTAAGGGAGGACCATGTTGTGGGAAGTCAGAACCCGTGTGGTGTAGTGATAGAGTGACAGACTGGGATGCAGGAGTTGTTTAGTTGTTAAGTCATGTCCGACTCTTCATGACCCCATGGACCAGAGCACGCCAGGCCCTCCTGTCTTCCACTGCCTCCTGGAGTTGGGTCAAAGTCATTGTTGGTCGCTTCGGTGACCCTGTCCATCCATCTCATCCTCTGTCGTCTCCTTCTCCTTTGCCTTCACATTTTCCCAACATCAAGGTCTTTTCCAGGGAGTCTTCTCTTCTCATGAGATGGCCAAAGTATTAGACCCTCAGCTTCAGTATCTGTGTTCAAGTCCTCACTGGGAACTCCTTGGGGCAGGGGACAAGTAGCACTGGTAAGATCTAAGTATGGTAAGATCATCATCATCATCATGTGTTGACAAGTCAATTGTGCCTTATGGCAACACTTCTCAGGGTTTTCCAGGTAGAGAATAATCAGAGGTGGTTTACCCTTCCCTTCCACTAGGGGGTGACCTGGGACTGTGTAGTTTACCCAAGGCTACGTAGGCTGACTCCACTCAGAGGAGGCACCATGGGGAATTAATTGCAGGCTCTGCAGCCACATACCTAAACCACGGAGCTATCCAGCCAGCAACAGGGCTGCCATAAATCGGCTGTAATTTGATGGGACAGAACCCAGATCCCCAATGGTCACTTGGGAAAACTTCCCTGGCCCATCGAGGCCACCACCACAGGCTCTGAGTGGCAGCCGCCCTGAACAGCACAGGCTTAGATTGAGATTTTTCCCATCATGGCCGACACTCTGGTTCTTTCCCCTAGAGATGCCCAAGGCAGAACTTTGGTACCTTCTCCATGCCATTGATGGACTCTGAGTTAATTTTCTTGCAGTGCATGCAACAGAATCACATGCCACAAAAAGGGAATTCCTTTAACTCTTTCACTTCCATATGTATCAAACCTGAACCACATCCCCTCCCCCCCCAAAAATGCAGATCCTTATCACTTACACAACTGTCAGATGACCTCATCACAACCCAGAGATCCCAAGCCTATAGTAGGATCCCTGTATTCACAAGGGATCAGTTCCAAGTGGATGCTGAAAAACGCGGATTATAGCAAACACTTTACTATTAAAGCATTAATAATAAATACTGTGCATACATAGCATAGTCTCTAGCCCTCTAGTGGCCAGTTCTGGTGACTTCATCTTTAGGCATATATGTTTCTAGGAATTTTCTTTTAATATTTTTAAATATTTTCAGACTATAGATAAGTGACCCAGCAGATACTGATCCAGTGGATAAGGGGATCCTACTGTACTTTGAAGGCTATCTAGTGCCATGGGAAAGGACAGACCTGTTTCTCCACCTCCAAGCCATCATTTTGTGCCCTGGATGCCTCAACAACCACCTTCCCCTCCAGCAGTTCCGTTTCCCTCTGTGGCCTCAAGGTATCTTGGAAAAGTTTCTTTCATGCTTCAGCCAAAGGGCGGAAGTGGACAACAGGTGGCAAAACCAAATAGTGGTCACCACCAAATTGCTGAGAAACTATAAGCAAAAGGTGTGGCTTGTCAGGGAGAAGGAACAGGTAGGGTGTGTGTGTTGGTGAATCCTTCTGCCCCCCCTCTCCTTTAACTCCCTTTACAAAGTATGAGAGGACAAGTGAAGAGAAGGAAGGAGCAGCAGGTGAAGGGTTAAGTATTCCTTTTGGTTTACAACTTGTCTCCTCCTTTCTACACCTCCCTTTATTCTGTGGGTCAAGCTACATGTTATAGATAACTTGGCATTAGACCTGCATTCACGTCCACGCTCTAGGGATACAAATTCAGGCAGACCATGATGCCTGAGAAATTGCACTTGTGAATAGAGCCTGTGTTTATGTCTGGGAGACCGACAGCAAAACAGAGGACACTCGTATGCAAATGATGGGGAGGTGAAGAAATCACAATCAGATGCTTTCCGTCATTAAGGAATTTCCTTTTCTAATGAGCGGTCATCTGTAGTGTATGGTTTATGCACACACAAACACACACACACACACACACACACACACACACACACACACACACACACACATGATACCATTTGGTTTGGAATTTGAGTTGAAGGCCAGTGCCAAATCTTCAGTGAAGCCTTGACAAAGGTGGTGTAAAATTATTTTTTGGCCATCAAATCCAGTTGTTACCTGGAAATCAAGTAAAAGCAACAGGCTGTGCTTTTCCGTCAGACACCTTACAAGGCACACCTTCAGACATCCTGTCTCTGTGACTGTGGCCGTGAAGGAATTTAAGTTCTAATTATGGTTGTCCTTGTATCCAAGCCATTAACTTTTTATGGGCTTGTTTCTCTGCTGTCATTTTGCAGACAGCTGAATTTACAGCCGAGCCATTCATTAGTGGAAAACACTTTAATTCAAGGGATAGGTTAAAGTTTTTCAGGCATAGTTACGTTCCCTCAAGAAAGTGTTAAAGAAGAGCAGAGAAATGCAGTTCAGGAAGGTCCCCTTTGCCTTCCTCCTTATTTAATCTGCACCTTCTGGATGAAGGAGGAGTTACATGAAGGAAAACACAGAAAAGTAACTTTTTGAACTGTAGTTTCCACAATACTCCAACTCCTTCCGAGGTCGGTAAAATGAGTACCCAGCTTGCTGGGGGGGCAATGTGTAGCCTGTATAATTAAAAATTGTAAACCGCCCGGAGAGTGCTTGTAGCGCTGTGGGGCGGTATATAAGTTCAATAAATAAATAAATAAATAGCATGACGACTTGGAGTTGAAGCACTCCAAAATGACGACATGGGTAAATTCCATCATATTTGGAACCTTGTTGAGGACGAGTGTCTTTGTCTCCTCCATGCCTCTTGGCATTGTGAGGGCATTGCCCAGGGGCGAACATCAGATCCTACAGAACTGGGGGGGGGG
Organism: Pogona vitticeps; assembly: GCF_051106095.1. Lineage (NCBI taxonomy): Eukaryota > Metazoa > Chordata > Lepidosauria > Squamata > Agamidae > Pogona > Pogona vitticeps. The sequence goes on along the minus strand of NC_135793.1, from coordinate 23,189,097 downwards.
GCAGGTGGGTCTGGCGTGAGGACCTCACTCAACATGTATCATTCTCTAAGAATGAGGAGGCTTCCTCTCAGAAAGGTGGCCATTGTTATCCACCTTTCTGGAGGAGAGAAGCCAACCAGCTGTTTGTACATGGCGACAACTCCATATAAGTCAACACAAAATACTGCATTTTTCCGCGTATAAGACTATACTTTTGTCTAAAATCTTTAGACTAAAAATTGAGGGTTGTCTTATACATGGAAGTAAGCTGAACAAAAACAAGTGAAAGGGGAAGCAGGGATCAAAGCAATCCTGCAGCACTTTAATCCCTTTCCCCCTACACTTGCTAAGCCCCACTTAGATTTCTTAATTTTGGATTAGAAAAGTGGCAGGGTGTCTTATACATGGGGCGTCTTATACATGGAAAAATAAGGTAATTATATTCATACAGAGAGGACACCATCAGGACTTGCTTTTAGGGTGGCAGCTTCTAATGCTTGTATGGGCAAATATTTCCCACCTTTGGGATGGAGGAGCCTCTCATATTACTTTCAATCTCTTTGCCATACTGTCTTCATCTCCCATGACACCTAACACATTTATTTATTTTTGGTCATTCCGGCTGTGGGGCCTGATGTTGGGAGTTCGAATCCCCCGCTGGGCCTCCTTGACAGGGGCTGGACTCCATGATCCAGAGGGTCTCTTCCAGCTCCGCCGTTCCAAGACGGTCGATTCAGGCAGTGTAGGGCGCCATATGGGCTAGGATACAATGAGGGGAGAGTCGGTAAGCTGATCTTGTGACTGGATCCTTTCCCTCTTTCTTCCATGCTGTATCTGCAGTCTACCTCTCTTTTGGCCAGCCGTTTGCTTTCGAAAAATGGCTTCTACAACTAGCTGGGTTTCTATTTTCCCTTCTTGACGCAGCACTGAAATTTTATACCATTTATGTGCGATGATGAAGAATCCCAGAGAACTCAAAATCTTGCACATTTCTGTCAAATTGTACTTTGTCTGAAGAAAGTGATGGGTTGCCTGTAGATTTAGAATTTTGCTTTGTTCTCATCTACCAACCTGTCTGCCTTTATTTAATTGTAATTTTTTTTTGGTACTCCTGAAAATCGTTCTTCCATTCTCTGGGTAAAGACGATAGCCTGCCAGCCCTGTAGAGTTCTGTGTCTGGCATGAAGGACATCCGTCTTGCGTCTTTGGCTTAAAGAAACAATGTGTCCTTGTAGGATCCTTGCCTCGGAACCGTGGTTGTGTGTGAAGTCATGCCATGAACGGATTTCTTAACTGAGAAAGAGCCATCGGTTTTAAGAAGGAAGGACCAACTGATAACAAAGTTAGGTGAGAACTGGAGAAAAATGGAGGTTCCTTCCATAGATAGCAAGACTAGTTCTGTCGATCAGGAGCTAAGCTCCATGACATGAGGCCTCCATGCTCTATCATGCACCCTTTGCATTTCCATAACATCACATCATTCAGAATTAGATCCTGCAGGCCACCGTCTGTCCCCTGAACGCTCCTGCCAGCCTGTTTGTCAAATCCTTTCCAGGAGGGCTACCTCGAGAAGTCATTGAAATGACAGACAGGGCTTCTGTTCTTCCTTTTCATGCACTGGCTTTGAATCCCTCTGCAACGTCAAAAAGGCATCTCCGGTACTATGAGACAACTTCGTGGGGTGATACAGACAGGGAGGAATTTTCATGACAGGAAAACAGCCCTCAGCCCAAGAAGACCAAATGATGTTTGTCTTCATGCTTCCCAAGGTCTGGAGATGTCGGGAGCAGGAGCTGGCAATTGCTTAGTATGTTGGAGTCCTGTAGGAAAAAGCCACAAGTGGTCTGAAACCAGGTTCTGCTTCTGGTTCATCTCTCCCAGCTTTGTCTGCTCAAGGGGTAATTTTCCAGGGTCTCGGGCAGGAGTACAGCATGGATGTAGCATTTTACAAACAACTCCTTCCTTTTTCCAGTCGTTGTTCAAAACTGTTGTTCAAAACCCTAAAGACCTGGTGTCTCCTTTCCTTAAAACCACTTTCAGCCCCTGCCAACTGTTCTTGGAACTTCTTTAAAACAACTAGTGTTCAAATCTGCTTCTTTCCTCCTCCCTCCCAGTTTTTTTTCCTTTAGTGACGTATCTTTTAAGAGATCTGGATCTGGATCTGGAACTGAAGATGGCTGATTTTCCTTTTCTGCCCTCGTACTTTGTTTCCGAGGCAAATGAAGGTGAAAGGAGGTCCTGCAAATTCGGCCTCTTCCTTCCATCTCAGGGTGTGATCACACAGGGGAAAAAGATCACAGGTTGTGGAGCAATCCGGCGTGTTGTATTTCCCAGTGATCGCATGGGGAAATGCGCTGCAGTCCGAATTTGCTTCATGCTGAAGCTTGACATTTTTGGTCCAGGACTTTTACTTTGGGGGTCCAGGTGGGTGCAACTCCACCATAGATGGAAGTGTCACTTTAAAGGAGATTGCTTTCATTTGGATACTGCACTTTAAGAAGGATGTTGAGAGAATGGAACAGGTTCAGAGGAGGGCAACAAGGATGATGAGGGGACTGGAAACCAAGCCCTGGGAGGAAAGACTGAAAGAGCTGGACATGTTTAGCCTTGAGAAAAGAAGACAGAGGGGAGATAAGAGAGCACTTTTCAAACACTTGAAAGGAAATCCTACAGAGCAGGGGAAGGATTGGTTTTCTAACCTCTACATGACCTTCTTCATCTGAGATTTAACTGTCAGGCTGTAACCACTAGGTAGTCTTATCTGTTACAGATCACCAAAACACTTAGTGTCAACATTAGTTGTTGTTCCGTGTCAACAAGTCAGAATACATTTATAGGGACCCTAAGAGGCTTTCATGTAAGTGGAGACATAGAAAGAATGGTTCTACCAGTTCCACACTCCCAGTGAGTTTTCATGGCTGAGCAAAGACTTGAACCCAGATCTCCCCTGTCTGAGTCAGTCACTCTATCCACCACACCACACTGGGTAGCAAATGTCAACGTAACAACATGCAAACTCACATAGAGGGGACATTTCAAAGGGTTTTGGTGTGTACTTGTTAGTTATGCTGAGACATAAGAAATTATCCCCTGTACTGGGCTGGTTGGTTAAGCTTCTTTGGGGACCAGTTTCTCTGTGTTAGTGCTGCCACCTGGCTTCTGGTGTGACAGAGGCTCTCAAAACACGCCAGGAGAAGGTTGGCCGGGAGGCGGGAGAGTCTCTCTGAATCATGTTGATAAATTCTTGCTTTACAGCTGTCAAGGGAAAGATGACAGATTAGCCTGAAGGTCTATCTCGGGCCAGGCTGGACTCGCCAGGAGATCAGAGGGAGACCCAGGACAGATGTGGGAAATGGAGACGTCACAGAGATGCCAGTCTGCATCTTGTCTCCACTTAACATATGGATCGCCATCGTGTAAGGGCACACAAACTCAGGGAGAGCGGGAGCACGCCACAGATTGCTAGCTGTTGCTAATGCGTGCTGGTTGCATTATGACCGTACTTTCGGGGATCACAAGGACCTTTTGACTTTCCTACAGGCAAAATGAAGTTCCTGGAGGCCAGAGCAGCTCTTAGACCTACAGATCACCAAATGTACATGCACGCATGCACGCGCACACACAAATTTTTAACCTATTCATTGCCCATCTTCTGAATTAAGTCCTGTTCAAGCATCCAGAAAAAGGTTCACCCGAATGCTTGGAGAGAGGGAGAAGTTATATTCTTAGAACGGCAGAGCTGGAAGGGACCCCTCTGGATCATTGAGTACAGTCCCTGACAAGGAGGCACCATGGGGAATCGAACTAGCAACCTCTGACTCCTCAGCCAGAAACCTAAACCACTGAGCTAGCCTGCCAGCTAATCATCTTAGAACTGCAGAACGGGAAGGGGATCTATGGATCATCCAGCCCCTATGAACAAGACCCAGTGGGGAACTGAACTCTCAACTTCTATGTCAACCACTGAGCTATCCGGCAGTTTATTGTGATTGTGTAGAATGACAACGTAAAAACCAGTAAGACAGCTTTGTGTGGAATCTCTCTATGTAGTACTTTTTTTTTGAGGGTCACCTCTCCTGTCATAGAGATCTCTCCATATGTAGCAAGTCTGTCCTCACCAGATGGATGCTCTCCATCACTGGAGGATGATAATGGTGCATGCATTCATGGAAAGGGCTAGCTCACTCTGTCTCCTCCCTTACTCAGATTGGTCCTTTTTCTGCCAACCTGAATAAGGTACCGAAACAGCAACATCTATGTTGGCTTGGGCATGTCATGAGAATGGCTGATGGTCGGATTCCAAAAGATCTCCTGGATGGAGAATTAGTGCAGGGAAAGCACCCCAGAGTGGAGACCACAGCTGCAATACAAGGATATCTGCAAGCGGGATCTGAAGGCCTTAGGAATGGACCTCAACAGATGGGAAATCCTGACATCTGAGCGTTCAGCCTGGAGGCAGGCGGTGCATTGTGGCCTCTCCCAATTTGAGGAGACAGAGGCAGTCCCAAAAGCAGCAAAATCAGGGAGCTGGACAGGGGACAGATTGGATTTGTCTTCAGTCTGGAAGGGATGGTCACTCTCGAATTGGCCTTCTCAGCCACGCTAGATGCTGTTCCAAGTCCTCTATTCAGAGCACATGACCCTACTCTCTCGAGACTGAAGGAGGCCTAATCAAATCGGATGAGGTTCTAATGGTTGTCTAGAACACCCTCTGTCCAGTTGACACTGCCAATGTGTAGACAGGGTGGTGAATGGGAGCTCGGAGTCCTGGGTTCAGTTCCTGCTCAGCCATAAAAACTCATGGGATGGCTCTGGTCCAGCGATGCTTCTCTGACCTTGGTGAACCTTGCAGGAATGTTGTCGTGTGGATTAAGTGGGCATCAGGAGAGCCTTTTGGGCATGGGCTGGCACTCCTCCGAGGCATTTAGTTGGCCTCCATGGAAAACAGAACTGGGAGGATCAATTCTGCTCTGCTGCAAAGCTTTGAAAGGTCCTTGGAGTTTCTTAGCCGCCGCAGCCAATGAGAAGAGGGAACTATTGTCCAGGAACGCAAAACACCTGACTTCTCATGTGACACTGGAAGATACTTCCTGTGCTCTCATGGAGCAACCGAATAATGAACGTCGCACACAGTCTCCCCAAACACGTTCTTTAGTTCTGTCATTCCTTATAACATGCACATTTCTTTGGAAATAACGAATAAATAGCTTTGGAACTGGCACTGGGTCTTGGAATGTCTTTGGGTTTATCTATTTATTTTAAAAGCAACACGGCCCCAGAGTCACCATGCACCACAGAAGCGAGTCACCACTTTTATCTTCTCCCCCCGCCCGTCGCTGCCCTGTCAGTTTGATTCAGCCTGATTTAATATGAGCAAGCTATTTTTAAAGCCCCCTATTTTTTTAAAACCAAGTTTGCAATTCAAATCTTGAAGCCTGTGAGTCTAACAGATAATCTCGCAGCTCTCTGGCAGTCTTGCACTCCCAACTGTGGGAAGGAGGGATGGGGGAGGTCTGGCAAACACACAGGGTTCTGTTGTTAAAACTTTGCTTGTGAGGGCATTCATTTCCAAATAAGCCTCTTTTTAATTCCTTCTAAAAGTGGGAATTAAACTTTTATTGCCACGGAAACACCAGGTTTTTTTTCTGCTGGTTCTCTTATTTGTCTTCTGCTCATTTCTTCCATGCCCCCTTTTAAATAGTACAGTGGTGCCTCGCTTAGTGAGGTTAATCCGTTCCGGATTAACCCTCGCTCAGCGAATTCATCGTTAAGTGAAATAAAAAAGCCCATAGGAACGTATTAAAACTGATTTAATACGTTCCTATGGACTTAAAACTCACCGTTCTACGAGTTTCTTCCATTGCGGCGGCCATTTTGGATGCCTCGTTAGCGAGGCAAAACAGCGGTCGCCATTTTGTTTTAGCGGTGGCCATTTTGGAACCGCCGATCAGCTGTTCGCTATGCTTTGATCGCGTCCGCGCAATCATTGCATAGCGAAAAAAGCCCATAGGGGCCATCGCTGAGCGAACGCTCCAGCGATGGCCCGGGACCCCCTCGTTGTGTGGTTTCATTGCATAGCGAAGCGTTCGCTATGCGAGGCACCACTGTATCTGGAATAATCTCAAATCTACATGTGTGTTCTATGCCCTCAAGTCGAAACGGACTTATAGTGGCCCTAATAGGGCTTTGAAGTTAAGCAAGATATTTAAGGAATGGTTTTACCAGTTCCAGCCCTCAATGAGTTTTCATGGCTGAGCCGGGATTCAAACCCTGGTCTCCAGAGTCTTAGTTCATCACGCTATCCACTCCAGCACACTGGGAATCAACCCTGATTAGTGTTTAATAAACCAAAATGGTCTGTAAAGTGATTTAAATAAATCTTCTCAGTAATATTTACTCAGCGACACAACAAATATTAGCATATAAGTAGGAGAGAGGAGGGAGAAAGAGAAAGGAACCATCGTGTAATCACAGCAGAACACAGATAGGAGCAAGGCAGTTTAAGTAATTTTGCTGCCCAAGGAAAAGATTAGTCGCTTGCCCCATATAGATTCAAAGTGGGCAACCTGCTCATTCTGCCCTCACCCCTGGTAATGAGACAAAGTAGATTGCCATACTTAGGGGCAATGGAAGCTGTTGATCTGCTTTCCAGGTGTGGCAAATCCAGTCTGGGCTTCCCTCCGAACCTATTAGGCCAAACACCTTGGATCATCATCATCAACCACATGTACTGTCCAGTCAATTCTGATTTATGGCAACTCTTTTCAAGGTTTTCCAGGTACAGAGTCCTCAGAAGTGGTTTCCCATTCCCTTCTTCTGGGGGTAGGTTGGGGCTGCATAGCTGGCCCAAGGCCACCTGGGCTGGCTCTTCTCCCGGGAGGTGCATCTCCTTTGAGTTACCGAGCCAGCTTCAGCACCTCGGAGAGCGCCTTTGAAATTTAGTAAAATTAATACTGAAACCCAAAGAGAAGTAATCAGTTTATGCTGCTACAGAGGCAACGGGATAGCTTGTGGGAAGCACCAGCAAGGAAAATTTAGGGGGCTGGCAGGAACGGTCCCAGGCTCATCTCCATCATCTGCCACCAGAGGCCACCCTTCACCTAAAGCAGGGCTGGGCTAAGCTGGAGCCACATAACTGGTCTAAACTATCTGGAAATGTACATTTGAAGTGGGCCAGCTTTTGCCCAATGAAACTTGCTAGCATTTGAGGTTTTTTAAAAAGGCTCCTAGGTGTGGTTTTTTATTTTATTTTAGGAACCCTGGAAATGTCTTCAGGAGAGTTCTGAAGAAGGCCAAACCGTAGCCAGCTTTTATTGTCCTTTCCAGCTTGGCTCCAAAATAAACAAACCAAGAAAAAATTCCTTGCTCTCCAGTGTTGTCCTTTGCTGGCTTTTCACTTCTTTCCCACCTCCTTAGCTTCTTTCCACTGGCTGGATAGATCAGTGGTTTAGATCTCTGGCTGCACAGGTTGGGACTTCAATTCCCCTACTGGGCCTTCTGGGAGGAGAGGCAGCCTGCGTGTCCTTGGGCAAGCTGCACCAGCCGGATCTATCATTAAACATAGTGGGGCAGCAGCCACCTCAAGCAGCAATTGGTTAGCTATGCAATTGTTTGTGGCTGTTGCATTTGCCAGTCCCAGGGAGAAAGGGTTGTAGGATTTGCAGTCTTGGGGCTAACATGAGTTGGCCAACTTTGGGTTATGAGATGGAAGAGGGCAGCTTTTCATGCCCAGTTTATTAGACCAACCAGCATGCCTGATCCATGAGGCAATGAAAGGGCAAATACATGGCAAATACATTCACCCTTCCTTCCTTCCTTCCTTCCTTCCTTCCTTCCTTCCTTCCTTCCTTCCTTCCTTCCTTCCTTCCTTCCTTCCTTCCTTCCTTCCTTCCTTCCTTCCTTCCTTCCTTCCTTCCTTCCTTCCTTCCTTCCTTCCTTCCTTCCTTCCTTCCTTCCTTCCTTCCTTCCTTCCTTCCTTCCTTCCTTCCTTCCTTCCTTCCTTCCTTCCTTCCTTCCTTCCTTCCTTCCTTCCTTCCTTCCTTCCTTCCTTCCTTCCTTCCTTCCTTCCTTCCTTCCTTCCTTCCTTCCTTCCTTCCTTCCTTCCTTCCTTCCTTCCTTCCTTCCTTCCTTCCTTCCTTCCTTCCTTCCTTCCTTCCTTCCTTCCTTCCTTCCTTCCTTCAGGCTGTTACAATGGGTGCTGCTCTTCCATAGCATGACAGAACAAATCCTAATTATGGCAAGACGGACGTCTCTATCCCTCAGAATGGCTCTGGGCCATCCAGATATTAGCGACAACAGAATTTATCTCCATGTCACTCAGGAGATTTTTACATCTCCATTTCTGCTGCTTTAAAATAAAAAGCCAATCTAAAGAGGAAGGGCTTCAACTAGTTGCTGAAACCACAGAAATTTAATTACCATGATCTCTCATTTATTCAGTTTCTAATTAATACATGGTTACTTTAAAAAACCCCACCAGCCACACATTCTTAAGGGACTATGTTTCTTTCTTCCAACACAACCTCAGATGGCTGCCTTTCACTAGCAATGCCAGCCAAGCCCAGAGATAAGAGCTTACCACCATAGGAAGCTGTCCATCAGAGGACCAGTGGAAAGGTTTTGTTAAGGCCACCTCTAGCCTTACGTAATATAAAGTTGAACTTGCTGATTCTCAGGAAAGGCAGCAATTTGGGAATGTATTTAATTTGCTATTATTGTGTTTTTACTGATAGAGAGGAGCCCCTCTGAAATTTCTACCTTCTGTCTTAGAGGAACGCTGACATTCCTTGGGTGCTAAGGCCCTTGACTTTGAAGGCTGTTCCATTTGGAGCTAATCTTCTGGCAGCAAAATATTTTGGGTCAGCCATGAAGCACAGTCTGACACCGGTCTTCTCTGCATGATGCCTGCTTAACAAGAAGCTAAGCTAAGGAGACTGCTCTGGACCTTCGTTCCAAGATGGGGTGAAGCCAAGGCAGGGCTACTGATAACCCTCATTAGGTATCCATTTCTACGCATTTTCTAGAGCTGGGGAGGTTTTGACCACCACTGCCCATGATATTTTGGACTACAACTACCAGAATCCCCGGCTTGTACAGCTAAGGACATGAGTTTATGTCAACTGAGGTCCAAAGCCTCTGGAGAATCATGCCTCCCTCGCCATATTCTGGAGTACAGAACTCAACCCACTGGGTCAAAAAATATCACATATTCTTTATCCACTTGATCAATTTTCATTCTTCTCCTTACACTCTATATCAGGTGTGGGCAGAGTACTACTAAGATATGGGGGGGGTGGGTGGTTCTGTGCTCCCTTTTTTCTCCCCCCCCCGGCATGTATGTTTCAAGTGAAGCTCCTTTCTTCTTCTTCCTGGAAACAAATCACAGCCTCACCGACACTCTGCTTTGCTAGTAAAACCCCTTCTTGCCACTTCAGTTCTTGAGGAGAGAGGTGGATGATGTAATTTGTGGTTGGGGGAGGCTGGATCACCCAGCCCACCCTAACACTCTGGGATCTCACTTCCCCCCTCTCTACCACCACCTAATGGGGGGGGGGGGGTTCCAGAACCATCTTTCCCCAAGACCTTCTGAATTTTCTCCGCACTCAGCCTATCACTGCTTTTTCATTGTCCCCCACAGGCGTTCACAAGAGATCCTTAAACTTAAGCTGATTATCTCCCATTCATCATGGCCAAGCTGCCCTGCCCAGACACAAACCAGGTGCTCTGATTAATCCCGCTTAGGGATCAGATTAAATTGTTCCTCATTATCAGCGCCGCTCTCCGTTTGGCATCATTTTGGGAAACAAACATCTATTTTGCTGCAGTATAAACCAAGACTTTGGGCCTGTGACAAGGAAAGGGGGGAAGAGAAGAAGGGGGAAGCTAGTGTCTACCTGGATTTGAAACAAATGGGCTCTCCGACTCTACATGTAATGTTATGTCTTTCTCCTCTCTTTCCTTCCTTGTTTGCAATCATGCTGTTGTGGGTTTTTTGAGTCAAGAGAGGTGGTTGCCTAGGAGTTTAATGATTTAATGATCATAGGTTTTCCAAAGTCCCTTGCTGTTGATGCCTGAATGGGAAGTAAGAGTACAGAAACAATTTCCTAGAGAGTGATTCTGTGAGTGGGCAATTGGCCTCAAAAGCACACGCAGAAAATTCATAGCAGGTTTCAGTCAACTCATGCCATAGCAATATTTTCTAAGCATCCAATAGGATTTGATTCTACGTTCTTGTATTATTGAATTTGCATTGGATTTTTGCCAGGACGAACTTACATTTCACTTCCTGTCTCTTAAGATTCCTCTCTTCCTCCCTGTGCCTGACAGAAGTACACAACTGTAATCTGCCATTCTGTCTTCATGGAACTTTGGTGGACCTATTTAGTCTAATTTGTTGGCTTTGTTTATATTCTCTCTTTCTAAAGTCCTGCCTCATCAGCAGCAGCTATGTCCCAGCTCAGCGGCCAAGCGCATATTTTGTGAGTGTGTCATCTCATGTTCAACAACCTACATGTCTAGATTCAGAACAACAATACTAACTCGCAAGGGGAATACCCTTTTGTTTTGTCTTTTGTGCTTTTATGTGTATTGTCAAGGTGCAATATCAGAACTGACTGCTCGGGGGAGCCAGAGAGTATTTCCGGTCATTCATAACAAAGTTAATACCTTAATAGTGTACAGTGCAACAAATTACTTGTGCAACTGGATCAACAATAACAATTATGGAACTGTGCTGAGTGAGAAGGAATGAGTAATGCATCGAGTTCCTTTTAAAATGTCATATTCTGAGCTCTGAAAAAAACCACAAACCTACTGGGTTCATCTTAGTGGACTACTGTCAATGGAGGATACCAACAGAACAAATCTCCAGTGATGCCCTGTGATGTCTGCTGAGCTGAAGCATCAAAGGATATGTAATAAGCCAGTTGGACAATAGGCAGCTGAACAAGAGTCATTCTCCATGAACAATCCAGAGGTTTTGTATTAAGCACTGAAGCAGAGCAGGAGAAAGCAAGTGGTGTATCAAAAAAGTGTGTTAGACACTTTTCACTTCACAGCACCAGTTCCTGGGGGCCACAGGGTGTTGGGCTTCCGAGGGCTGTGGCTGGGGACACAGCTGTCTCAACAGGACATAATCACATGACCCGAGGCGGACCCGTCAAGTGGAAAGAATTCACTGAATGGCATTCATGCAGAAGAATTCGATTCCGGCATCGAGCAGGGTTGTTTCTGCTTGGAAATCACACCCTGTTTTTGCAAAAAAACATTTTCACAAAGAGGCAGAGGAAGGAATTGCCCCATCTCGCTGCAGACAAGCAGAGAGGATCATAGCTTGATGTAAAAATACTGTTGGTATCATCCTGTCCTGCATTGATTAGGCCTCTCCAGGCGGATTGTCTCCAGTCCTGAGCACCACAGTGTAAGAAGAGTGATAAGAAACTGGAATGTGGCTAGAGGAAGGTAACCATGAGGGTAACAAGGTATGGAAACCAAGTATAAGAAGAATAACTTTGAAAGCTGGATCTACAGAGGAGAAATCTGGGAGATGCTTTGATGATGATGTTGATAACTGTGTGCTGTCAAGTAGGTTCTGACTTATGGCAACCCCTTTTTTTCCAGGGGTTTCTGGGTAGAGACTATCCAGAAGTGGTTTCCTATCCCTTTCTTCTGGGGGTGTCTCAGGACTGCCCATGGCCACATAGGCTGGCTCTTCCCCTAGGAGGTACCATGGGGGAATCAGACTCCCAACTTCTGGCTCCACAGCTAGATCCGTAACTCACTGATCCACTTTCCGATATCTGGAGAGCTATCCCATGGAAGATGGAGCAAGCTTGTCTTCCAACGCTCTAGAAGATCGGGCAGGAGCCTGTGGGTTCAAACTAGAAGGAAAATTCCAACTCAACTTGAGAAGGAATTTCCTGATGGGAGGAGCTGGTCAGCATCCTGGCAGGTGAAGGACATTCTTCATTGGAAGGCAACTTCTTCTTTTGAACAGAGGTTGGAAGTCCAAAATGCTTTAAGCAGGGACTGTTCACATCAGAAGTGGACGATGATGCCCTTTGGGTAACTTTAATGTTTGCCTCTCTATCATCCTACAGGATGTTCTCCTCCATCAGGACTCTCTTTATGTTCTTAATAGAGATGGGCACGGAACAAATTATGAAGCAAAAAACAAAAACAAAAACCTCTCCATGAATCGGGCTGTTTTGTAGTTCGTTTTGGGGTGGTTCGGGGAAACACGCCTGCCCAGAACAAAATGAAAAAAAAAAAAACACCCTAGATGATTATCAGTATTGATGTTTTGCACTTATAACTTGGACATCCAAACTCCAGTCTTCACCCAACTTGGACTGACTCTTGAAATTACTTTCTTCTCCACCTCCTATAGGTTTGGAAAACATTGGATTTGGGACATCCCAGTTATAGTCCTCCTAAGGAACACCCCTCCCCCGCCACCACCCAGGAAAGTGCTCTTTAGCCAGCTGCTAAAGAACACTTTCCTGGGGGACCTGATCTGGGGGGGGGAGATATAACTCATATATCCCAAATCAAATCATCAGCAAACATGGAGGATGTGGGGAGGAGAATCATCTGAAGAATCTACGTGAGCTTGGAGACTCTAACTCATGGCGGGTCAGTTCTACAGCTCCTGGAAGTCCTGAATCATACAAACCACACTTTCCATGTTGTTGGAAAGTTTATGAAAGATCATGGTTTGTAGTTTATGAAAAACAATAAACTACAAACCCCACGAACCACCATTTTCCTGGTTCATGCCCATCTCTAGTTCCTACTCAAGGATCACTGGGGGTATTTAAGAGAAAGCTAGGCAGTTATATGTCAGACTTTGACTTAGCTTCCTGCATTGAGCAAGAGATTGGACTTGATGGCCTTATAGGCAGCTTCCAACTCCATAATTCTATAATCAATGTCTTCTATTCCATGCAATTCCTCATATATTTATTTCAGCTTCAAAGCTTTCCTGCACGAACACGTCTTGAACAACCGACGGGCTGCAAGCGACAGAGCCCCCGATGTGATAAAGTGACAGATCTCTTTAAAGCAAGAACATCTTCCCCTTCTTTGCAGAATTACCCACAGAGGAATTTGTACCCCTGAAACAAAGGACACGAACAGGGGAAGATGCTTGGATGCAAGGCCAAGAACATAAGACAGAAAACCTGGCAAGAAACAGAGGACATACTGGGCTAAATTTAGAACCTGCCAGCCACACAAAAGTGGCTCGGGCTCTTAGAAAGCCAGGAATAAACTCCAAAGCCATGTCAGAGAAATTGAAAAATTTGACGGCGCCGCTGCCAGTGGCTGGTGAAGCCACATACTTGGCAGAGCGAATGCCGGTTTGATCCAGAATTCGTAATTCTAGTCAAAGCTTTGCAACAGCAAAAATACGAGGACACCTACATGCCCTCATTCTTACACTGGAGAAAAAGGAAGCTTAAGCACTGATGGGGAGATGGAGGGGCAACGCTGGTTATGTTAGGCAGTGGTTGCCAACCTTGGTTCTCCCCAGATGTTCTTGGACTGAAGCTACCAGAAGCCTTCACCCCTTGCTGGTCAGGATTCATGGGAGCTGTAGTCCAAGAACTTCTGGAGACCTAAGGTTGAGAACCACTGTGCCAGGGGACAGACAAATGGTTTTCTAAAGCCTTTTGCTCTCCTCTCCCTACCCCATGGATTGACCTTTGGCAACTGGTTACCCTGTTGATGTGTCAGATTAGAACTCCTAGCCAGCCCTGGCTGGGATTTCCAGGAACGATGGGAGTTCTAGTCTAGCACATCAAGAGAGCAACAGTTTGGGGAGGCTACTGTAAATGGAAAAAAGTCTGGCAGGACACTGACATGATTGGGGAGTGGAAACCAAGCCCTGGGGGGAAAGACTGAAAGAACTGAGTATGTTTAGACTTGAGAAATAAGACTGGGGAAAGATGGGATAGCACTTTGCAAAGACTTGAAAGGCTGTCCTACAGAGGAGGGGCAGGATCTGTTCTCCACTATCCCAGAGTGCAGGACATGTCATAATGGGCTCAACCTTTCCCAAGATATGAGGTACATTACCCTGTACCATGGAGGCTCCATGAGAAGTCCTCTCCTCTCCAGAGATTTATCTACCTCCCCTTAATAAATCCATCAACTGGCCATCTTCTGTTGTGATCAAGTGCCGTAAGCTGGCCTTCACTTCATCCACCTCAAATTTGTTGGCGAACGATCTTGTGCTCCTCTGAAATTTCATACGAGGAAAGAATGAGTGTGAGGGGAAAAATCCTCTTACTATTTCTCTACACTTTACCAAACTTTTTGTTTGCAATAACTTGACATTCAGCAGACTTGTTGCATACGAAAAGTTCGACTTTGCAATTCCGAGCAAGTCACGGCAGGTTTAAAACCAACAAGAAAATGCAAGCGGATCACAATCTGTTGATCTCTAAAAGGCAGGAGAAAACGATTCGTGAACTGCAGCTAGAAATTAAACTTTGGAGGAAGTGCAACAGCTACAGCTTGGCATAAAAAGCCCTCACCCGTCAGCGAAGGAATTATTTGGCAAACTTTGTTGTGTGCTCGCAATTATTCAGCCCTACATGGCTGCTTCCAAGTGTTGTGAACACTCTTCTGGCAGAGAGAGGCAGGAACGTAGCATCCGTTGGAAAGAACAGTGGTACAAGCGCGGGTCACGTATCCTGGAAATATAAATTGCTTCTCAGTATGAAAGAATCAGGCTATCTGTGGGCAAATATCGGAAAGTGGCTCCTTCTTCTTCGGGTGCTTCTGAGCCCACCCTGGTCCATCACGCACTGCGGGCATGAGCTAAGCAAGGGGGCGGAAATGGTGTTTTCTTTTTTAAATGAAGCTTTGGGGCATTGCTGACTAGTTCTTTATCCAAATGCAAAACTCATTCAGAAACCCATGCACAGCACATTTTGGGGGGCTGGCTCCAGGAATATAATCCCAGTCTCTCAAGGGATCATTTTAATAGAAATTATATTTCCCACAGTGCAGGACACATCAGAACGGACTCAAGCTACAGGAAGCCACATTCAGGCTGAAGATCAGGAAAAATATCCAAACTGTTAGAGCAGTACCACAATCGAACTCATGATCTTGGGAGGTGGTGAGCACTTCCAATGCTGGAGGCACTCAAAAGAAAATTGGACAACCATCTGTCAAATCTCCTTTGATATGGATTCATTCCTTGAGCAAGAGGTTGGACTCGATAGCCTGAAAGACCCTTCCAACTCCATTAAGCTATGATATTTATATACTTAATTGTTTGCCTGCTTTATAGCTCTAATAACATTTATATACCATATTTTTCCATGTATAAGACTATACTTTTGTCTAAAATCTTTAGAATAAAAATTGAGGGTCATCTTCTACATGGAAGTAAGCTGAGGAGAGAAGAAAAACAAGTGGAAGGGGAAACAGGGATCAAAGTGATCCTGCAGGGCTTTGATCCCTTTCCCCCTACACTTGCTAAGCCCCACTTAGATTTCTTACTTTGGGGTTAGAAAAGTGGGGGCGTCTTATACATGGAAAAATACGGTAGTTCTTTTTGATTATTTGTTAACATTAAATGGAAAACATTTGTTGGTATACACCCAACCATATCAAATACACATCAAACTCATGAGATAACAATGCTGTTTGGGGTGTTATCATACCACCTGTGAACCAAAAACCTGGCTGTAATGGGCCCCTGAACTGTTCTTATATAGGTAGCTATTTATATCTGTAACTACTTCCAAGCTACCTATATCTATAGCTATATAGCTATACTGTCCTTCTGCAAACAGATGAAGATCTTTCTCTTTCAACAGGCTTTCCTTGTGTGAGAACTACTCCCCCTTCTAAAAATAAAAGTGTTGGGGAGGGTGAAGGATTTAGAAAAGTCCACCCACCCCATCGTATTTAACACCTTCCATTGAGTTACCTTTATGCACGTCAGCAGGTTAACACTAACTTTTCACACTTTAAAAGCAATGTATATTTCACTAAACTGTCTCTGTTAAAGACTGGGAGGACGGAAACACCTTTGGTTTGGGAATAATTTCAATCACACACACACACAAAAAGATGACATGAGATTTCAAGCAAATCTGTTAGAATACTACACTGTACAAAGCAATGAATTATAACTGATCAAATGAACTCCATGTGAACTATGGTTCACTAAGCCTGTGATCCTAAGAACATTTCCCTAAAGCGAGTCTTCAGCAACAACAGGATGAGCTCTAAAATGGATGTGATTGCAGCTGATATGCAAAAGCAGACATAGAATCATAGAATAATGGAGTTGATATGAGGCCATCAAATCCAGCCCCCTCTCCAGTGAAGGAATCCAAACCAAAATATATCTGATGGACAGCTTTCACTGTTTAATTTTTTTTAAAATGCCCCTACTGTTGGAGCACCCACCACTTCCCACAGTAAGAGAACCTCATGGTGCAGTGGTTAAAATGCAGTACTGAAGTGAAGACTCTGCTTGTGGCTTGAGTGTGATCCTGGGAAGGAGGCCCATTGGAGGAAATGATCTGCAGGGATGGGGGACTTCTGTTCTGAAGTAGGAGAAACACAACAGGCAGGCAGCCCTCACATTCTTCTCTTCTTTTCCTCCCAATCTCATGGGGACATGGGACGTTTTGCAGAGCTCATGTAGTATGAGGTAGGCTAAGAGTGATGGGACATCTCTGCTTTGACATCTCCCTCCTTTTTTTAATTGTGAAGGAGCCCCATGGTTCCACTGTTCCTGAGAAGATAAGAGCAGCCATGCTGGATTAGATCATAGGTTTATCTAAACCCGCGTTCTGTTCATGCAGATGCCAACCAGCTGTTTAAAGGAAGCCTGTGAGCAACCCGAGGGCACCAGGCTCCCATCTCAGGTCCTCTAGCAAATGACAGATGTCTTTGATACCAGAGGTGCTCTTTCTATTGGGGCAAATGAAGGCATATATATGTCTAGAATTATCTCTTCGTAGCATCATTTCCAGGAACTGTAGAAGGGCAGATCTTGCTGATGCACTGCTAAGAACTAACAGCTTCCAAGAGGGTGCTGGCACCCCTTTGAACCATTAGCCATTGTTCTTTGCTTACTGGATGGACACATCCTTTGCTTCTCCAAAGGAAGGGAGGACCATTAAGTGCTGATAGCTGGTGGACCTTAGGAGGACTTCATAGAGGAAGTCGAAGGCAGTGGCAAAGATCTTGAGAAAATCTCACAGTTTGGGCTTCCTCTCACTGGGAAGCTGGGTTTCTGGTGGGAGATAAGAAGTCCTCACTGAAGGGTCTGTAGCAGAAGCCTAAACTCAACTGAACGAAGACTTTCACAACGATGCTTCATGTATCTCCTTTCAAAAGGCCTTATAATCTGTAAGATCTTATCTGGAGATCTTTTCGAGGAAGGCACTAAATTCATAAATTCATCGTTGTTTGGAGCTAGTGACTTCCAGGTTCTGACAAATTGTGAGTCAAGTGCATCAAGGTGCATGCCTGGCTTTGTTCTTTCCTCGCCACCTTGATATATTCTTTTAACCCATCGCTTGGGCGATACTCATCCGAAGCTGCCATTTCTCATTACCAAATGCTGTCACACACTGCCCGGCCTCTAACTCGGCCAGGCGTGCCTCTCGTTCTGTGTAAAAAGGTTATGGATGCCTCGCGGGAGACTCAGGGTTGCAGAAGGCGGGGGGAAGTATGCACGCGTGTTGGTGTGTGTGTGTTAGCGATGGGGAGAGAATCACATTGACAACCGAACAGCAGGCTCCCTGCCAAGTGTGTGATTATACGACTGCAACGAACCGACAGATTGGTTCTTTTGCTTTTAAAAAGAGGCAAACACACACACTCCTGTTATAGGTTTTGCTCCTCGACACGAAGGAGGCTTTCTGTAAACAGGCGGCTCTTTACATAACCTTGTTTTAGAAAGACAGTGGAAACAGATGTTTAAACTATTCAGGAGAACAAATAGCTGTGCGATGTCCTTAGTGCGGCCTTTCTGTTGGATTCCCTGCATGAATGGAATGACACATATGTTCTGGGCTTTGGGCTGGAGGGAATGCTTCACGAAGGAAAGACACCTCCGGGGAAAATCTGTGCTCAGAGACCCATGCAGATCCTTCCTCTCAAAGACTTTCACGGGAGATTAGAAGAGTGCAGTGGTTCACCACAGAAGAGTCAAAAGGTGGATGAGTCAACTGAGGTCTAAGTTCATAAATATACTCACAAGGAACAGTGTGGGAGGAAGAGAAGCCATTTCCTTCCTGGTGGTTCTAGGTCCCAGCTGTGGAAGCCTTCAAGAGTACCTTTTCCTTTCTCTCTCTCCCCTCCCACCCTTTCTGAGTCAGTTCATGATATCCTTCCCTTGGGCATGGTAGCCAAAAGCAAGAGGCTGGAAAGATGAGTTTATGGTTTTAAGAGCTAATGTTTAGATTAAACAGAATGTGTTATGCTTCGCCCAATGCTTGTGAAGCACATTATAGACCTAGACGTAGCTTCGGCTCTTCATTATGGAAGAAAGCTGAAATATATAAAGATCACGGAGTGTGGTCTGCCTTCACAGAAACCCTTGGGTTGGGGATCATGGAATATGATGTAAATATCCTAGAGGTTAGCCCTGGGAAAGCCCCATGTAAGAGCCAACCCTGGAGCTGACGTTTTGTTGTTTCTGCATTGAAGATAGTCTGAAAAACTTGACTACAATTCCTCTTAGGGCAATCATATGTTTTGAGCTCCCCATGGCTAAAGTTAATCTAAGTTAGTATTATTGCCCATCCAGCATACTTTGAATCATCTCAACCTCTATTTTCTGGTCTTCGATACCAGTAAAATACAGAAGACGTCAACATCCATTAGAATGAGCGCAATGAAGCCCAACGGTTCATGATATGAATCACAAAGAAAGGAGATTAAAAATAAAAATAGTGACTCTTCTTAAGAAATACATCCTCAGACTGCTTGGGAGAAAGGAAAAGAGGAGATTAATTGCGAATACTCACTTTCACACCAAACATCATTCTTAAAGCATATGCAATGGTTCTCTAATTAACAACATTCTTACTTCCAGCACTACAAGGATCAATGTCTTTTCGACCTGTATGGATCGTCTCTCTTTGTGAATGAAGGTAATAAATCCACAGATGGAGGGGGGGGGAAACCCCCAGCCATCCATTTTTATTCATTTGTACTTTACAATAAAGCAGACCCTCTCATCTCTTTGCTTGTAAAATGTGTTCTGGAAAAATACTGTAATGATGAAATATATCACCAAAATGGAGCTTGTGAGCTCAAGGATATCCTCTAGGGTTTAAACGCCAGAGAGCAAGGTCTTTATTAAGAAGAATTTCTTAAATTTCAGGAAAAGGAAAAGTGCATGCATTTGTTTTGTGCCCATTTCAAGATCAATTTCACAAATATTCCAGGGGGGGGGGAGAGATTAAGGTGTGAAGTAACAGTTCTTGCTACCTGCTCAACAAAATGACCTGTCGCATGAAGAGAATAATCAGAACAGAAACAGAGTACAGTGGTGCCTCGCTTTACGATTGCCCCGCATTACGACAAATCCGCTTTACAATGATCTTTTTGCTATCGCAATTGCGATCGCAAAGCGATGGTCTAAATGGGGGAATTTTGCTTTGCGATGATCGGTTCCCTGCTTCGAGAACCGATTCTTCACAAAACAATGTTTTTTAAGCAGCTGATTGGTGGTTTCAAAATGGCCACAGTGTAATTAAAATGGCTCCTCGCTGTGTTTAGGGACAGATTCCTTGGTATACAGGCAGCGAAAATGGCCGCCGTATGGAGGATCTTTGCTGGATGGTGAGTTTTTACCCCATTGGAACGCATTGCACGGGCTTCAATGCGTTTCAATGGGGTTTGTATTTTCACTTTACGATGTTTTCGCTTAACAGCGATTTTCCTGGAACGGATTATCGTCGTTAAGCGAGGCACCACTGTAGTTACCTTCAATTCATCCCTTTCGTCCTTTTTACTTTTAAAAGTAATTATCCTATTCTTCAGTTCCTGTAGCTGGACAGCTCTGTGGTGAAGGCATCTGGCTAGAAAGCCAGAGGTTGGGAGTTCATTTCCCCAATGGGCCTCCACAGAGAAGAGCCAGCCTGTGTAGCCTTGAGGAAGCTGCATACAGTCTCAGAGTGTCCCTTTGGGGAAGGGAAGGGTAAACCATTTCTCGGTATTCTCTACTTGGAAAACCCTGCTTGATGATGCCATATTCTTCTTATTCTTCTTATTCAAAAACACCAGGCACAGTCAACATTATAAAAACATTAACTGGCATTATATAACAGATACAAGTTTTAACAAAAAACCTAAGTATCTCTTAAATATCGGCACAGTATATACGTTGTTCCTAATATTGCTGTTATCTGTAGCTCTGATGGTGTGATCTGCAGCTGCTTACGTATAATACCGTGTGAAGTTTCTTGATATTCTTCCCAAAGCCCCAATGACTACAGGGAACATTGAGGTGTGTTTCATGTACAAGTGAGATATTTCAATTGGCAGGTCTCTGTATTTTGTTAGTTTTTCAAATTCTTTATTTTCAACTCTGGCATCCCCTGGAATTGCAGTGTTGATTATCCAGACATTTGTTCGTTTTATTACTACTACGTCTGGTGTGTTATGTTGAAGATGTCTATCTGTTTGGATCTGGAAATCCCACAAGATTTTGACATCCTCATTTTCTGACACCTTCTTCACCTGATGCTCCCACTGTTTTTTTTGGCAAGTTTTATTTTTTTTTGCATAATGACCAGTACACACAGTACTATAAGCAGTTGGAGATCTCAGAAATCACACCTTAAGAGCTACAAAAAAATTAGGGCAATATTAGGAACAGCATAATACTGTGCCGATATTTAACTGATACTTAGGTTCTTGGTTAAAACTTATATCTGTATATAATTCCAGTCAATGTTTTGATTGACTGTGTCTGGTGTTTTTGAATAATAATAACATTTTCAGCTCCCATACAGACATTTGAAGGTGCTGGTGAGCCATATGGCATGCATTCATTTCCCTTCATACAAGAGCCAAGGATGTGGAAAGATACAGTTGGATCTGTCTCAATGTAAATCACATGATAATTACCACCAAAATGTCTTTATTTTACAGTCATACTGACCAACATACAGAAATCTTACTGTGTGGATTCAGGAGAAGGTCACCACCAGGAGAACAGCCAAAAGCTTGAAAGAAATCTCATGAACAAAATAACTTAAAAGCTCTATTTAAATAGTCAACAATTTATAATTGTGGGAACAAAGCCCATCTCTAAGAATTTTTAAAAATCATTCAGGCAATTTTACTGACACAGGGTTTTGAAATGCTTCATCACAGGCTTCACACAAAACGAGAGCTATTCCATGATGTGATTATCTGAAGAGCTTGTAAAAGACATCTCTGCCACATGCAGTTTTCTCCCTCCCGATTCTTTGAAAACATACACACACCATCTAGGGCATCAATTTATCTTACTAATTTACAGCATTTTGGTATTGGGGAAAAGTTTCCACCTCTCAATATGATGGGCTCTAATGTTAAGCCTTACCCTAAGCTGGTCTTGACCAAAGAACTGCTGGAGAACTCAGAGGTTTAAGGAATCTGGCTGTGGAACTGGAAGCTGAGAGTTCAATTCCCCACTGTGCCTCTTTGACAGGGTCCGGACTTGATGATCTAGAGGGGTCCCATCTCTGCAGGTCTTAGATTATCATTATAGCCCTCACCCCGTCCTCAACCCTGTCCCCATCTCTAATCATAACTTCATCATCCCAATCTCCTTAGCAAGCCTCCATACACTGAGATTTCCATGTCGTCTTACAATAACCCCAGACGTCACTCAACACAAGCATCATTTCTTCAAAATTTTGATGGACAAGAGTTAAAAATGGCAACAGGAGTGGAAGCAGTGGGAAAGTTTTTGGACGTTCCAACCTGTGAAAAGGCACAGAACAGAACGATGACCCAACGTCCTCCAAAGCCACCACGACTTCCAGAGTCAACCTAGAAGAGGCTTCAGCAACTGGCCAATTCACTTGACTTCCTTCTCCCATGGCCACAAACGGCATTTCAGAAACATGTTTTGATCCTGTAAAACCAAACCCTGTAGCAATCGCTTTAGAATGCACGACAGTTAAAAAAAATCAGCAATGCGAAGTTTTTTGGGTTTCGTTCAACAGCTGGCTCAAATCTCAACCAAAGTCTCTGCATTCATGCTACACACGCACGCCAGTGAAATTAAATTTAGCATCAGTGTGTGGAGGGAAAAAAAAACACCCTGCCATGATTAGTTTTCATTCAGTTCCTTTCACAAAGGTGAAGAGGATAATACTCTAATACCTCATTAATAAAGGATCAACATTTGAAGAAATGCAATCCAAGACAAACATGTGCGAAGACAGGTCAATAGTGTGTGTTTATTGAGAAGTGTCTTGAAACTCTATTTCTCTTACAACCCATAACACAGAAGAAACTGAATCTTACTTTCCTATTTGAACAAGAAATAAAACCATCACGGTACAGAGGCAGCCTCCACAAACCAACTTGTCTGTGGAGATGACTCTTAATGTTGGGGTGGGACAGGCATTGAACCCACTTATGATGAGTTTGAAAGGAGCTATATGAGATGCTGCACCTACCTGGGAACAGGCTTCAGCATCTTGGATGACTCTTATAAAGTTCGGATGAAAACCGGCAAGGGATTCACTGCCATGGATGGGTGTGTGATTATAGACTGAGCGTGTTCATGTTAGCTACGGAGTCCGTGCCTCCATCAACCAGTTTTACTATGACACAGTCTTTTGGAGGCAGGGCTTCATAAAATCTTGAGTCACACCAAAACTAGTTAGTATGTAATGCATCACAATATTCTTTCTTTCTTTCTTTACATATATATAAAAATATATGCAAACAATCGAAGTGACAGATGGATTCCGGTCCAGGTTGACCAAAATGTGACTCATACTAATTACAATTAACATTTCATACTGATTTCAATTGCACGGACATGCAATTGTGGTTTTGTGTGCTTATTTACAAAGGACATATCCTGTGAATTTAAAGAATGTGGTTGTCTGGATTATGGCGACTGCAACGGCATGATCCCAGACCCATTTCCCCACCCCCCCATACTTGTTTCATCAGACAAACCTCTTTCATAGAGAGTGTGGTCCTAAATATTTAGAACCGCAGACATTAATTTCTTTAAAGAAACACAGGAAGAGCAATCTGCCATTTTACCAGAAATGGAAGCTCATGGAAAACGTGCAAGGTCTTACCAGATAGGAATTGAGGCAGGAGTGGAAAACATATAAAAGAAAGCATTACAGAATGTCAGCAGTTAGGCTGTCTGGGGGAAAAGAGGGTTTAATCTCATGTATACTCCCATATACTAAACAAACAGTCTAAAAACAAAACAAGTTTTCCTCGTTAACAATTTCTAGGGATATAAGCAAGCAGGTGATTACCCATACCTTGACCATCATCTCTGGAAAGCAAAAACGAAGCATTCCGCTTAACAATTGCTCTATGGCATGCACAAAATTTCTCCAAAATGCAATCATGCGTGCATGACATTCATTGTCCCCTGCATCGGGCAAACTACGGTGTTTCTCAGCAGTGGGTTTATTTATTGGTGTTTCTATTGGGAAGCAATGGGCAAAAGCTGTAAATGAAGCTTTGGAGGGTCCTAGAATCCAGTTTCTAGGGCAAGGTCGTATTTATTCCCATGAGGAAAGATTAAGATGGATGGTAATGTATTGGATACATGGAAGAGAAAGGGGTCGCAAGGGGGTGGGTGGGAGTGTATGAAAGAATGGGCAGTTATTAAGCAAGCATTATTATTATTTTTTTTGACAGCCAAGAAGTATGAATGTAATGATCAGAATGGAATTGTTGTCTTTGCTAAGGTGTAGAGGAGGGGGAAAAAAAGTAGTGTTATTATCACCACGTCCTGTTGTCAATGGTGGATCTCTGTGGCCAACTCTACCAGACATTAATTAAGCAAGCAAAGGGTGACTTTATCAAAATCTCAAGCAGCTCTTTGCATCCCGGTTGCATTATATTAAGACACAGGCCAAAGAAGACACAAGACACAATCCATAGGACAGGCAGGGGAGCTCCAAAATAAATCAATAAACAAACCAAAGAAATCAATCCAAGGGGGGGATAGAAGGGCAAACGGGAAAAAGAAAAGAAACAGACATGGATCGGGCAGAGCACAAACCTTCGGGTTCTGCGTTCTCTTTGAGGTGAACTTGCTTCAATGGACAACAGAAGATTTCATGACACTTAGCACGAAAGGGGGATTCTTTTTTCTTTAATTCCGTAGATTGGATGGAATCTTGCCGTAACATAATATACTCCTGTGTGCCAGGGGGTGCGTCATCCATAACTGTGGTCACCACATAATAAAATGAACTTAAGTTAGAATGAAAAGGAAAACAAAAAAAAAAAAAGGAAAAAAAGAGAGAAAAGAAAGAAAAAAAAACAAAGAAAGGAAAAATCTAGAGAAGTAAATCAACTCTATCATCAGAACTTGGAAAATTTCCTCCTTTTTTTTCCTTTAAAGGGAATCACAACTCCCAGAATCCACTGTTCCTGGCGGGGAGGATTGTATGAGATGAAAGCCCTCGGTTGGACTGGCTTGGGGGTAATTCTAGGAGCTCTCCTGTAATCAGGATGGCTTCTGAGATTCCAGAAATCAAAAAAAAGGGGGAAATATTCCTAGATCTGCCTATAAGGATCAGGGGGAAGGGGTCAGAAAGGGGGAGCAGAAGAGGAAAGCGGGGTGGGAAAAAATGTCAATCTATTGGAAATGACAAATTAAGTTGTGAGGGCCATAGATGGGGAGAGGATGAAAGGATACAAGAAGTTTTGTGGCTTTTTTTAAAAAAAACTCTTCAATTATCGTGCCAGTCTTTTTAAGCAATTTTATCAAGAGGGTAAGAAGCAAGAAGGGAAAGGACATGGGGTCCTCAAGAATACACGAAAGGAAGGGTGGGTGATCCCTCTGATCGGACCACTATAAAATCATACAGATTGCAAGTTTGACGTTGGCTGGTTCACCTCCCAGACACGTAACACCCATCTTTGGACATTTGTCTATCATTTCTTTTCACACTCTCCAGGAAGGGGTTGAGAAAGTGATTTTTTTTCTCTATGTGAAAGCTTGCAGTTTTTTTTATGATTTTACAGAAGTCCAATCAAAGGTACCCCTCACTCTCGCAGGAGGAGAAGAAAGGTAGCTTACACCTTTTTAAAAAAACCCTTTTTTCCTGTAAGCTTTTCCCTCCTTTATTTTTTTTTAAATCAAATCTGTGTCTGTCGCTTTCATGCAGATTACAAATAGCTATAGGGAGACTGTATGGTGCATTCTTTTTTAATTGCAATTTTTACGTTCAGAACTCCCCCTTGTATTACATTGTTTTCCACCATGATGTTCACCTTTGGTGACCAGCTGGGTGAACTTTAAACAGCAGCAGTACCCATTGACATTAATCATAGGAAGAACAAAGAGAAAAATACTAACTTCATTTATTTTTAAAACTTTGTATCCCTGCTTGAAATATGGGAAAGGGGGTGATAAATACGTATGCATTTCTGTATCCATCTTTAATCATGACTATGTAACTTTTTTAAAAAAAGTATATGGAGTGGGATGATGGGGTGGAGAAGCCTCATGCTTTGGCTAAAACATGGGGCGGGGTGAGGAGAAGATACAGGTGAGGTTTGGGAGAGCTCCTAATTTTCCCCTCCCTTCGCGCTGGCTGGAGAGCTCAGTGGTTTAGCTATCAGGCCAGAGGTTGGGAGTTTGATTCCCCCATTGGACCTCCTGGGAGAAGAGCCAGCCTGGGTGGCCTTGGGCAAGCTGCACAGTCCCACAGCGCCCCTAGTGGAAGGGAAGGGTAAAGCACTTCTGTGGATTCTGTACTTGGGGAACCTTGAAAAGGGTCACCATAAGTCATAATTGGCTTGACAACACAATTATTCATTGAGAAATCAACAGTACTTCCACAAGCATGGAAACCACACCAGCTAATCTGCTGCCCAGTTTCTAAAAATTATATCGCAAAACCACATAACACCATAGACTATTCTGGTGGATTTTCTTATGTGCCATCTGGGCTATCTCATTGCTCTTTTACATTTAGAAAGAAAGGTACCTGTTGACACCCTTTAGTGGGGAGGCTCAAGAAACCACTGTGGATTTCGTTTTCACTTTCTAGGAGGTCCCTGGGCACGGAACCCTCTTCCAAAATAGCTTCAGCACTTTGGATCACTCTTGGAAAGTGCACACTAAAATCCAGAGTGGATCCACAGATCCTCCCTCCACCCCTCCATACACACACAAATTGAAGTCATCAGCAATCTAGAAGGTGTCCACCAGTCCTCCCTGGAGTTGTGTTCTGCAGAAAGGGCAGTCCTGTGTGTTATTGGCACTGGGATGAACATTGGTTTTGTGACCTCGAGATGTGTTTCTTTACCCCTGCCATCATCCCTGGCCGGTACTGGTATCACAGGGAGGGGAGCAACCTCTTTGCATTTGGAAACATCTTCTGCCAGTGGCTTTGCAGAAGGATAAGCATAGGGGAAGTCCCACTAGATCCTTCCCCCCCCAGCTGCCAAAACAAAGACAGAGTCTACCTAATCCCCTCACCCCCCCCCCCCGGAGATGGGTGACTTCGATCTACTGGGGCTAATGAATCCATTC